>NC_069143.1:2698522-2998522 GCF_943734635.1 Anopheles cruzii
ACGAGCGGGCGTGACACACGGGTATAAAACCTTACCACACCTTACCGGCCGGTCTCCTACACACACACACCACATTTTAGGGGATTGCAGCGATCGACAAGGCAAAGGCTTCGGCGTGTCTTCGGTCTGCCCGGGCCCTTGAATCTGGGAAGGTTTCCGTTAATTCACACCGTGCTGTGGTGGTGTTCGTGTATCTCCTGGCACCACGTCTGGTGCCAGTGTGCCAGGGTGAGGGTTACTAAGGGCTGGGTGGACTGCAGGGCAAGCAATTGCACCAGGGAGAGAGCGGTATTCTCGACGTGGTGGCCGCGCTGGAATCGCAAATTAGAGTCAGAAACACTTCAACCACATACCCAACATCAACGCTACAGTAGTTCAGCTGGAAAATCGAACCTCGATTCGCGTCTGTTCGACTTCTTCTACTTGCTCTTTTTCTATCTGTCTCTCTAAGTCTCACTCTTTTCGGAGGTCGTTGGTGAAGCAGACGAAACGGGGAATAGGTGGACCATTTCGAGCAACAAACTGAAACGGGCACGGCAGGCAAAATATGACAAACTTCTTTTCAATCTGTCATTCTTTGTTTACAAGCCATTTAGTGTCGGCGTGTGACAGTACTTTTTGCAATACAAAAAAACCAAGTATCGTGCAGTAATTAGATTTTTTTTGTGAGGCTTAAATGTAAACGGAATTTGTGAACGAATGTTGAAAGAATGTAAGCACTTTTCGCCTTCAATTATTTAAACGTGGTTGTACACGCCTTGAAGACGACCCACGTCAAGGACGTCCAAAACCGGCAACAAAACCTGAAATCGTAGAAAAAATACAGGATATTGTGTTGGAAAATCGTCGAATGACTGAACGAGACTCAGTAGAAGCTCTAGGCATTCCCTTTGGGCACTACTATATGCAAACAATCCTTCTTCCTCAGTCATTTTGAAATCCATAAATTAAAGTTCGAACTGTTGGAGCATCCAACGTATTCACCAGATTTGACCCCTAGTGACTTCCATCTGTTTCCAGACCTTAAAAAATGTATGCGTAGAAAGGGTTTTTCATCCAAGGATGAGGTCATAACTGCTGTGGAGGTATTTTTTGCAGAACCTTTCCCTATTCTCACTTCAGCGATGAGGGAATTCATAAATTGGAATCTCGTTGGCACAAGTGTGGGGACCATCCATACTGAATGATAAAGTGTAACTCACTTCAAACCATTAATCGGTGGTTTTCTTAAAATTTATGGAACAACCTAGTAGCAATGGACAGAACAGTACAACTGCGCTCCAAGGCAAAAGATCGGTCGGAAATCGGTCAGGCTCGCAGCGTCCCATATTGACTGCCAGGTTTACAAATCCAGGTCCACATCCAGAGCTCGCTCGCTCCACACGCCTGGACGCCTCGACAGCTCGACTTCCTCCTCGGGGGGAACCTAACCACGCACACGGTAACGGCGTGGCGCAGCGATGGCGCCCATTCTCGCCGGCTACCGGCGCGTGGTTATGCTAAACTTTTCCGTGTGTAATAAATTAACACGCGGGCAGGATCAGGTCGACGCGCGCGCGCCCGCGTTCTACACGGTGCTGTAGCGGTGCGGTGGCGGACTTCTCGGAAGTCCCTCCGCGGTCCGCGTGGAGTTGTTGGCGTTGGGAACTCTCTAACATTTGCGCCACCCCAACTATAACGCGGAGGAAGTCGAAGGTCGAAGGTGGCTCGCGTGAGCAGGTGCGGCCGCATACGCGGGGGCACGCGCGAGAACATCCGGATGATGACGGAGCACCGACGACCCAACCGACCGCAAAAGATTCGGCGGCACGGAGCAGCGATGGAGCTGCAGCCCGGGGGGCGCTCTGCATGTGTCAACTCGCTCGCCTACATCCCCCGGCAGCCCAACCGCAGACTACCCTGCCCTGACTTAATGTAAGCAATCAAAGTTTTCTTCCCTTCCGCCACCGCGCTCGCCCTAAGATGGCCGTCCTGGCGCTTTTTTGCGACGCTACCGCAACCATCTCGGCAGTCAGCTCGGCTCGGGGCGGGCGAAGTTTATCTTGCGACAGCAAGTGTATTTATGATACTCCTTAGCTCTTAGCAACTACTGTGTTGCCTGCACGGCACTCTGGCCCCCGTTTTGCTGCTCTGCGGGTAGCTAAAAGCGCCAGTGTGAGCTCTGCCTGTCTCCGTGTGTGTGTGGGTGCGCGGTAAATGCCAAAGCTTTCACTAGTTCCCACAATTGCCGCAAATCCTTCCGCGTGCTGGGCGCGTGTGTGTGCCCGGTTTCTTCCGATGGTCCGTGGCACGCCGTGGCGCCGACCGGAAACGATACGCAAGGGATTCTACGGATGAAGCTAATCGAATTTGTTCCGTTTTCCTACGATTCCGCTGGGTAGGCGTTTTAGAGCGTAGCGGCTTTGTAACGAACCACTCCGGCAGTTCTTCGCCGAGAGTCAACGACGTACGTACGCAGACATCGCGAACGCGGGCGAAATCCATCGGAGGCCCTACAACCACGACAGTCTACGATGTTCTCTCTGCCTCTCGGGAGATCTTGGGCAGGGGCGATCCGGGAATCCTAAGTCCGGGACTTGACCAGGTTGAAGCAAAAGAACTCTCGGTCGCGCAATTCGGAACACCGGCGAACACCGGCGTAGAGAAGGCGTACTCTTCCAATTCCAATTAACTTCCTGAAACTGACAACAGCCGCAAAAAAGGCAACACAAATAAATAAATAAACAAATAAAGACGACCGTCTCCCGAGGGTCAGCTGCCATCACCGAGTGCCTCCAGTGCTCCACCCCGCAAGCATTCCGCCCTGAGCCGAGCCGAGCCCCGTGAAGTCTAGGTCTAGGCGGACGATATGTCACGCCTCGTCACAATGGCCCAATGGACGGGTACCGGGACTCCTGGTCTCCTGGTCTAGGTGTCGATCGGTTGACAATCGAGCCCAGGACTGTTGAGGAGCTAGTCCCCCGTTGCCGGTAGTCCCCTTATGCTGGAGCACCGTCGGACATCGGAGGGTCATCCGAAGCTAGTGCACAATCACACGGCACGACACGGCAGGTACGGGTTCCCCATCGTCGTACCAGACTGTTCCCGGTGCGACAGGTCGTCCCGGGGTAGACCGGGAATAATATTTTTCTATGCAAATTATTCTCTCGCACCACCACCACCACGCGTACCTCTAGAGCCAGGCGGCTCTGAAACGGCCGAATGGCCCGATTTTCCATTGCGAATGGCTTTCCGTGCAGACCTGCGGTACCTGCGATTCTGGACCGATTCCGACCGACCGACGGACCGACCGAACGAACGAAGAATCGTTTAGAGGCTCCACTCTGTGGAACTGTGAACCATGCACCCGACTGCTGCTGTGGGAGTTGTCCCTGAGGATTTGGGGAAGCCACACAGAGAGCGAGTGAGAGAGAGAGAGAGAGAGAGAGGCGATAACAATGTGTATGATGACTGTTGCATGTGAGAAAAGACCACATGTGACAACCCGCTGAGACCGGCTGAGTGGACCGACCGAGTGGATTGACTAATGCTGCGGTTCTGGTGCCACCGGGTGGAGCCTAGAGTCCAAAGTGCAGCGCTTGTGTGCAGGTGGGGACATCTCGGGACGGCGGCGGCGGTGTGGCAGAATAATCTTTAGCGAGCAAATTGCATCAGAAGTTCCGGCGGCGTGTGCACTGTTTACACTAGCACACTGTGGGGGCCCCGGGTCCAAACGTCATTCCGGGGACCCGAACACCCGAGTACGGAGTACGGGCGGCGGCAGGGGATCTTGACGTCTGACGCTCGCAGTCCAGGGCAAAAATGAGCTGACAAGAGCCCGGTTCTTCGGCCGGGCCGGTCATTCCGGGGGGTCCGGCGGTCCCATCGGTCCCCAATCACCGAGCAGCAACGAGATCCGAGATTGCCAGTTTTGTTTGTTGTTTGTGGGAATAAGTTCACCCTACACTCGGAGTTTACTTTTCGGAGGTCGGTCCCGGTCCTCCCGGGGCTCGGCTCGCATCTGGCAGCCGGGTGCGGCAGCCGAGTCCGGTACCGCCACTGTCTCGTCTCGCATCGCTGCACCGCACTGCACTGGAGGCAACAGTTTACCGTGTTTAACCAGGCGAGCCCAACTCATGTGTGCTTCTATTGACAGTGACCGTCGGCACGGCACGGCACGGTACAGTGTGTGTGTGCTAAATCAGCGCCAACGCTGCAACCCCGCACCGGCTAATGTGTTCATTGGCTGGGCGCGAGAGACCTGTGACAATTCGGAGACATTTGGTACCGGGGGTTTGAGGTGTAGGTGTAGGCCCTATCCAGTTGGCCGAAGTCCCGGTGCAGCTCTCGCACAGAAAGTGACTCCATTGTACTCTCCAGTGAGGAAGGCCGGTAGTCCCATACCTAATTAAGAGATGTTAGAACTTTAATGCAAACCTGGAGAAGCCAACACTTTATTCTACGCAGAAGCGACTACGAAACTGAGGCTGGGACTGTCACTGTGCACTTACACCTGTGCACGAGCTCTACATGGCTCCGGGGAGTCACACCCAGAACCAAGGAATTCCCACACCGACTGAAAATCCCGAAAGCTGATGACGGCGACTTCGTCAACTTTTTTGCGGCACTCAAAACAAGTGCGACGTAGCGTCAACTAATCATCTCCTGCGTTACCTGAGCCATCAACAACTGGATGGCGCAGACTACGACCGCTACTCCAAGTGTGTAGTTGAGGCGCAACCACAAAGGCCTGCTGCGACTTCAGTTCCATCCCAATGCCAATTGGCGTGCGGTCTTCATGCCGGGCTCCGCAAGCAAACTCACATCATCAGCCTACGCTACCGATGCCACACCACCGGCCTACACCGGTTCGACTGGAATCAGAGATTCGGGGAATCTCGCCACACCACACACACCGCAGCGTGTTCGGGTAGATCACTCGCCTGGATTGGGCGTTTGTACCTCAGGAAGTTCTGGTCCGTACCTGGCTAATCAAATCTACCGATTTCGGTGACGCCGTAGCTTCCCTGAGAGTGCCCGGGGATGGAGGAATCAACGCCCCAGAGAGTTATCTGCCCAGCAAAGGTCACCCTACACCCGCTGGTCTGGTCTGGTCTGGATCACGCAATAATTACATAATCGATAAAAGGTGAACTCCCGGCGGCATCAGGTTTGCCCGGTGCGAAGGTAATACTTTCACCCAGCCCAGCGGTGGATAAGAGATTACTTAAGCCCTAATCCCTTAACGATCCCATTGCCGTGGCGACCGGCCGGGGAGTTAAGGTAACAAATGACTTCTTTCATTGGCGTGTGTAACCAGTGTAACGAGAGAGAGAGAGAGAGAGAAAGAGAGAGTGGGACAGTGCTCACACCAATCGTCACACACACCGGCCGGCGCGATGCCATTCGTCAACTAGTGTACACCGGGCACTGGTCGGGGCTGGCTGAGGTGTGGGGGTACACAGGTGGGTAATGATAAATGATGTCCACTTGGCACGTTGCTTTATTACTGCGCGTGGCTCCTGCTACGTCGGCCACTGAACCAGACCAGGGCAGCGATGCACTATGGGGAAAAGGTGGTCATAAAGCAACTTTAAAAACTGAGGGTTTTAGTTATATTGGCTTAAAATAGATAAGTTGTAAAATAGATAGCTTGTACACCTTTGGCATTGCTTGTACATTTTCATCGGGAATTAGTATACAAAACTACGAAAAATACATTTTTTTAAATTATTTCCAGTAAGTTTTGCATCCAACCGCGTCCATATTCGTTCGCTAGTCTTATTTTAAGAAAACACTTCCTGATAGTCGGTATAATGAAAGAATATTTTCAGATCCTGAGGATGCAAGCGCACTGTTCTAAATGAAATATCTTGATAACCATTAACTGACAGAAAGTAGTTAATGCACAAATTAACACAAATTAAACACATATTGTAGAGATACATATAAAAAACATTGAGGGCCTTATAGTTGGTTCAACGTACCTGCTACGGTGCTTGGCAAAGGATTGGCTCATGCTAGGGATATAATACTACATACCCCTATACCCCACTAGGTTGTCTGCGAGAAGAAGCTTGGAAGCGCGCCATAAATGTTTTAGACAAGATAGGTCAACACGCGCAAGAAAAACACTTCCAGAAGACACTTCATTCAGGCACTTCACACAGAAAGAAGACACTTTCATTCGGGCATTACATAGCAGTGACCCTAAAATTAGTAACCCTATTGGATGAAGAACTAGACTAATAAGTATTCTATCAAACGTTTCAAACGTTTATAATGACTTGTTTCTAAATTACCATTAACGCAATAGGTAAAGCTTCTCGATCATTTCATATCCTTTTTTACACTCACAAGGCATTCAAGGGAGTTTTTTATCAGAAACTTGATATTTCCGAACGATTATGCATTAAAACACGTTGGTGTCATGCAGGCGTTTAAAAACCATAAAATAACCAAAAAAAAGCGTATTTATTATACTTCAACGCGTAAAAAAAAAAACGCGTATTACGCCAAAAATGTTGAATGAAAACACAGGCAATGGAAATGGAAAAACAGTTGAAAACAGTCCGTAGATTCTTCCTACAAACAAATATGTCCGCCTATCCGATACAAATTCCCCACTGTGCTGGATGGAGTTAATCTACCCGTTCACCGTGTTGTTGTCAGCGCTGGTCCGCGCGAGTTGATGACTCTTGAATCTGCCTGGCTCGCCCTGGCGCTGGCGGGTTCTGGGCGGGCGGAAGAATATATCGTAGCTCTTGAGCCTAATGTCCCAAATTCTTCTTCCGAAGGGGGGTTCCACGGAAAGATGTACTGGGTGTTGGTCGACTCCTTGGACCAGCGACCGGTGACCGGTACTTCTCGATAGCGAGTTGGCGTGTCGCACCGTGCGCCCAGGCTAATCGATGTATTTGCGACCAGTTCGGTCACTGGCACTGTTTGGGGCCACAGGGCCACGGTTGACTGGTGCGGATTGCTAGCTCTGGCTTCTGTCACGCAGCAACCGAAGTCGATGCTGCGGTCCAGTCCACTCCGGACTGTCTGGTCCGGAACGGAAAAATGAACTATCAACGACGCATCACCAAGTGGGACCAAGTAGTTGACGTGGTAACGCCATCGGATGTCATCTGGATCTGCGCTACGTCTTGAGGGCTCACGGTGCTTAAATTTTCGGTCGTGCGTGTCCGCCACGCCGTTACCTCGACTCGACAATATAGACACAACCCGACACACACACACAGATCTCTATTAAAAATGCAAACAAGTTGGGGCTTAATGAAGTTCCTAAATTTCGCACCTAGCACCAGCAACCCCCGCGGTTTGCTGCTGGGCCATAATAAGCCACTTGGCAGCACTGGTGAGCCCCAGAACTGGAGTCCAACTCTGCCACTCGAGCCGCACGGGGCGGAAAGCGCTCTTTTAAAGCCCGTACCGGCCACGCGTTTCGGTTCGGTACCGTTCCGTTTACAGTTATTTATTTTAGGGCTTTTTTATTCACTCTCTCTGTCTCTCTCCCTCCCTTGTCTGTCTGTCTGCCTTTGGCCAGTGCAACGCAGCACGTAATTAAATTATTAATACACTTCTTTTGGTCTCCCCCCACCCCCTTGGGGGGTACCGGGAAATATGCCGAAACCATTGCGAGATGCGTTTGCTTTGTTCCGACCGGGCTGGCTGCCGGGTTTTGGTTCTGGGACCAGAACCACCAGCACCACACCCCTAAATGGCCCTAAGTAGCACCTTCCTATTCGTATCTCTCGAGTATCTCTCGCTGCACCACCGCAATGCCGCACAAACCCAGGGACCGAAAAAAAAAACAGGACGGCCGGACACACACCACCCGGGGGCCTTTTAGTGGGGTGGTTGGTCCCACGCGCGCAATACGCGGTCCTGTGCGGCTACCACCACCTACACCGCCTGACGCCATCCTATTACTTCCTTTGCAGGAGCGATGCTCTGCCGTGGCTGGCTGGTTGGCTGACGGTGTTTGACGAAGAGGCAAGGCCACCCTCGGGGGCGGGGCGGAAGGTCCGTACCGAAAGCTTTTCTCATTAATTCGGCACCTTCCGCCGGAGGACGGTGTACATACAGCAGCAGCCCACCTCCGGCAACGTGGGTGGGGGAGGATGCTGACCCACCCGGACCCGCACCCGAACCAACAACAAAAGTTGGACCCCGGCTGAGGGCGTGAGGCGCGCTGGTGCCGAAACCCCGAAACCGCATACCGCGCGGGAGGCTCGGAGTCAACACACCGCGCGGCCGCTCTCTCAAAGGAGCGATCCTTTTGTATGGGCGGCCCCTGCCTGCCTGTTCGCTTGTGTGTGTGTGTGAAACTGTTTGTGACTGTTCACTTACCGTTTCCTTTCCGCTTTTTTTCTCCACCCGACATTGCTTTTTATGGGCCCCTTTTCTGCGTCTTCTTCTTTTTGGTTCGTTTGTTTACCTTCACCAGGGCCAGTGCAAAGGGACAGCTGCTGGCGGCTGGGGCACCGCGTTGCCCCGCGCGTTGTTTATTCGAGCGCTTGCGAACGGTAATAAGAATTGGCGAGCCTCTGGGGCGTCGGCACACCGTGGTCACAGGATGGCACCGCACCACAGAAACCCCCGATGAACTCCTGCTCCTGTCGAAGCTCGGGCTGCCGACCGCGGAAAGCTTCGGTCGGCCCAAGCCCGAGCTGTCAAATCTTCCACTTACGCTCCGCAACACAACAACGCGACAATAAAACGTGTCTCTCAATGGATGGATTGGATAAAAAAAAACGGAAGGAAACCAACATTCTAACCTTCATCATTGCCGGCACCTACAACCTCTTCAACGCGGAAGTAGTAAGAAGCGGCGAGCTAGGCTGAAACGAGAGACCCCTGGCGAGAGGCCCTCCATAATGGGGCCCTTCCCTAATAAGGCCCTCAGTTTCGTCGATTAACACTCTGGAGGCATCCCATACCTGCGCAGCGGGTGCCCGCTCTATTAAGACACTTTCATTTTGAGTTGAAGTCGATGTTATGTTTTTATTTGCGAAGTAAATATTCTGGCTAGCCCTGGGGCCTTCTCGGGTTCTATGGACGCAACGTTACGGTCGATACGCTTGATTCGCCGGCGGCCGAACGGTAAACACACCCTACGCTATTGAGTAGGCTTTGATTATTATCTTATATAGGTACACCCCAGACGTCAAGCGGCGTTCTAATGTTTCAATCCAACGTCAAATGGTACGTCAAATCGTTTATCGGTCGAACAGCGTACCGTGGGTTATTTCAGACAAGCTGTCGACAGCGACACGTACCGTACCGGCTGTTCGGCAAGTTTTGCGGTTCGATAAGAAAAACACAATTTTATGGTTTGACAGACACTTTACACGCAATTGCTCCAACGAGATTCCAATTTATGAATTCCCTGATCCCTGAAGGATTGAGCATCTGGAAGCATTGTTTTGCTTCTGCAAACCCGGGTCTTTTTTACGAACTTTTCCTCCGGCTGGTCTAAAAGATTACAATCATACTCAGAATTTATTGTTTTACCAGTTTGCAAGTGCATGGCACAAACAAAATTCCTTTCACATCCCAAGAAACTGATGCTGAACACCTTGTTGGCCCCGACACGAACCCGTTTCGGAACCGAAGAGCCGAGGTTCACACCACACACCTTTAGCCTCTTGTTTTGACTCAGGATCATCGTGAGGATCATCCCAAGTCTTATCCATGGTGATGAGTCGACACTGCCCAATGGGATGTCGAGGGCTTCTACTAAATCTGTTTCAGTCACTCGACGATTTTCCAACACGATATCCTGTATTTTGGTTCTACGATTTCAGGTGTTGGACGTCCTCCAGCAACCCATCTTTCTACTGTTGTAATTGAAGCGAAGCGAAGAGTCTATATAACCATTCAACATTCGTTCATAATTTTCCTTTGCTTTTAAACCTTCCAAAAATAAAAATGCAATCACTGCACGATATATGATTTTTTTTTTCCATTGTCAAAAAGACTATGACACGTCGATACTAATTGGCTTGTACAGTAGTAGCGGCGCCCTCGGTTATTGAAACTATTTACACTTATCCTATTTAATATGCCTTTGAAATTTATAGTTATCGAACGTCGAACTGCCTCGATTATCACTCGACCCAAAGTTCGGACGAACAATCTACCAAACTAGTGAACTCAGGAACTCATCCAACTCAGGAACACTCTTCAGCGTAGTATCCGCCATAGCACACGACACTGATTCAAATATGTTTGATAAATGAGGTTCTCTGCTGGACTTGTGATAAACGTTTGCGTTTCCACTTCCAAAGGTCAACATTGGCCGGAACCAAGTTTGTGGCATCGGCTGGTTTACATACACACCCACTGGAAGCTTTGCTGGACTATCCAGCTGGATATCCTACACGGACGCGCTTGTCACGAAGCAGTGTCGCTCCGCCAGTGATGAGAATAATCACGCTCAACCCTTCATCTACTCTGCACGGTGCAATTCCTGGCTCCCGGCAAGGTGTGAGCTTTATGGAAGAATCCAGTCCATCCGAAATTGGATGATGAGTCCCGTCAGGTCTGATTTAGGGAATGGCCTCTAACAGACGTGGACCCAGTGCGCCGGAACTGGCACTAAATGGCCAGTCCGGCCACGATGAAGCTCTCGATGGGATCCGGAGCCAGAGAGAGAGAGAGAGAGAGAGAGCGAGAGCGTGTGAAGGAACGAAGGGCATGGTGGGGGCGGTGGCGGGGAAAGGACGCTAGTTTGACCGGCGTGAACGACGGTCGTCAGCGGGCCGCGAGAGACACCACAGACTTTGACCGCGTTGCCATGCAAAAAAGCCAAGCCCCCCTCCCCCCTAAACGCCCAGCCCGTGTGGCAGCCCCGGGTCAGTGTGTCACGAGAGGGGGGATGAGTGAGTGAAGGGGCGGATGTGGGGCTCAGCGCATAATTAAGGGGCCGCTTGACGCGCAACGCACCGGGCGCCCGCGCCGTAGGGGCGAATGCAAAACTAGACGCCGCCCGACGACGCCGCGAAGGTCCTGTTGGGCTCGTCCACCGGAAACACAGCTCACAGCGCACCACCGCCGGCACACATACAGGCGTTTGCGTTTTTTTTTTTGTTTGTGCTTCCTTTTTGTCTTTTTCCGTTCGTCGGTTGTAAATGCAAAAATGATTCTCCCCCCCCCGCCAAGCCCGGACCAGGGTCCAACAAATTCGGGCCGGCGGCCATTTTTTGACGCTACTTTGTGGGAGCTCCGAGCGCGGGAGCGTATTGGCGCCGTTTTTTGGTCCTTCCTTCTGTGTTTCTGTTGAAGTTTTCGGTTCGGTCCCCGGAGGTACCTAAATCCCGGTGCTTTGAAGTGGTCGCAAATGCTCCGGCCACGGGACACTCCTGTGCACACAGTCCCGGGCTGGGTGCCCCAGTGGTCCTTTTCTGCCACTTCCTGCTGTGGGCTCCTTCTTTATTGTTGTTTTCCGTGTGTGTGTGCGCTGTTCGTGGTCCATTCCATGTCTTATTAGGCCATTCCTTTCCTGCGCTGCACGGCGGGTGTCACACGCAATTTCGACTTCGCACTTGGGAGTGTCGGTTGCCCACTTCCGGTTGCAGCCGTTGGCCACTGCGGGACGTCATCAGAACGGCGGTGACTGTCGGTCGGTGCTGTCTGCCTGTTCTGGCTCGTCTCGATCGGTCAACAGTCATCGGTTGAGAATGCGGCGATTAAAGTGAGGTTTTAGCACGAAATCAGGATTACGGAAAACCGACAACAGCAAATGATAGACCACAGACAGAAAATTAAACAACGCGTTCCAAATTGCATCAGGGGCGCGGACGTACGGATTCAGTGTACTCCAGGCAATAACCATTAAAACGTTTCGAGGGCCGATATTTCGACGAAGTTCTAAACAAGCTAATCCTAAACCTAACTTAGAACCAGCAGCGCCCAATTGATGTCACAAAACTGGCAAGGATGTAACAGAGCCGAATCTGGAAGCGAAGTGAAATGGTCATGCTCAGCAATATGAAGGTTAAGGGCATACGAAACATATGGACCTAGCAAAGGACCAATTTTGTAAAACGATCATGTTCTCCCCTAATTAGTGTCATACTTTAAAAGGCGTCATTATTCCATCAATAAGCCAGTTATTGTTAGAGAAGGAAAATCTTCTACACGACCATGATCTGCGACTCTCTCGTTGTGGGATGCGTTGGCTTATCTTGCACGACGTGTGGGGGTTTTCTGACCCCACAAATACTTATTTCTCTTGTCCGCTGGACTCTGCTTATTAACATAACCACGGAAAATGGTGGAAATGAACTTTTCAAATATCGTACAGTTTGAGCTGACGGCTCACCTTACCTTGGAAGTAACTTTTTAATAGTTCGCAATTTCCAGAATTAAATACTCTGACGTTCTAAAAGGCAAGAAATCGATAGTTTAAAATTCAAAACCTTGATGGATCACCCTGTACAAACATAGTTGTTTCCATTTTTACACTCAATAATGTTTATTTTAATGTTCTCGTTTCTTCGTAGATTGTGGCCGTGGTGGGCCCTCCCCAAAACAATCAATGTTCTCATTCTCGCGATGGGCCGAAAATCGGCACCACGTTCCGCCGGAGTCGTTAGTCAGAGCTCACCACCACAGGTACTCTCACAGGTGCCTCCGTCCTCGCGGGGACGTGGGAAGCGTTCGCCCAACAGAAGTGGCCAACATTCCAAGCTCGTCCCATTATTTGTCTCCGCGTTTCTCCGCACTAAGGTATGCTGCCGTCTTGATTACCACTTTACCCGGAACACCCCGAACTTCTCCCAACCCGCCTTCTTCACGGACCCATCAACCCCCGGGGCCACCCCACCAGGATGGCAGGAGTTCTGCCTCATGGAACCGTGGGTTCCTCGGGTGTCAATTTACGATCAATTATGCTGAGTAAATGAGTAGCTCTCACCGACCCGCTCCGCTCCGAGTTGCACCCCCCTTTCAGCCAACCCCGCTGCCAACAATCCTGCCCGCTCCTCCCACCCTAAGAAACCCGGAAGTCTTCTGGTAGTCCACCCTCGCCGGGATCGGCTCGCCGATTGTGTGTCCTCTACTCCCTCTCCCCAAATCACCACCATTACACCCCACCCACCCCACTAACACTAAAGTATGCCTTTGTCCGCCGAGCTGACCCACCGCCATCGTCATCATCGCCATCCGCAACGAGGAGGCGTTGTCAGGACGACGACGACGACGGTCCGCGATGATGATGAGGCGCGCGCCTGCCCCCACCCATCTTTCCCTTTTTTCTGCTTAATGTTAATTGTTCAATTAATTTTCCGACCTACCTTTCCGACCGAACGCCAAAACAGCCTACCCCCACCCCCCACCGAGCCGGTTTTGTCTCTGTGGCGCGCAAGGTCCGCTGTGCGGTGGTTTGCCGTCATAGTCTTTCCGGTCTTTCAGGTGGCCATCCACTTCTCGTCCTTCATCTCCGGCCACCCTCAGCACACCCCTTACCTCCCCGAACCCGCTGGCGCTGGGCTGGATGCATGCAAGTTTTGAGTGAACCCAACCCATCAGACGAGGCCGCGGACGGAACCCATCAAATGAGCGGCAATGTGTGCAAGGAAAAAGGCGCTGGCGCTCATGGGGGTGAGGGGTGGCAGCATAACAACACAAAATAAAACACCCTCACCTCCGCGGGCGCGCGCCGCTTTCGATAAATAAGCCACGTTATGGTCTGGAAGGAGAGGGAGCGACAAACAAACATTGAAAACAAAATACCCCGCTCCAAAACTGCCCGCCCGCCCGCAGCGGAAAGAGCAGATGAAATGAAGCAAACATACACACACACAGACACACACATACAAACGCACAGATAGGAAATGAGTGAAACACTAGAAAACTGTAAAAAGAGCGCACTCAACGGGCCACCGCCTATGGAGAATGGTGCCGTTGGGAGCTTAGGACAGCTAATGAAAATATTACAGTAGCCCTCCCCCCCCCCCCCTCTAACCACGCCAGTCCCCGCAACTGCCCGCAACCGCTTGGTGGCATACGCATTCGGGTTTCGGCATCTCCGGCTACAAAGTGTTTGGCACTTCCGGCCGCTGTCGCTGCCATGTTTGCTTCGTGTGTTTGGCTTACTAGTCTGCCTTGTTTGATCCTTGCCTGCTCTCTGTCTCGCTCTCTATCTGTTTGTTCCTTTTTATGTCTCATTTCCCAACCGTTCTTGGCAAGCTGAACGTAAGTTTTGTTCTATTTCTATGTTTGCTTTGTTTGTTTCGTCATTACTTATTTATTAGTCTGCTTTTTTGTTCTCTCTCTCTCTCTCTCTCTCTCTCTTTCTCTCTCTATCTCTTTCTATCACTCTTCCTTTTTCTCTTTATTTCTTTTTGTCTCACTTCCGCTTGGCAAGCCGAACGTCAGCTTTGTTTTCACGTTTGCCTTGTTAGTTGATATTTGTTTTTCAGTTTTCTTTCTCATTCTATCTTTATTCTGAGCTTTCTGTATTTCGATGGTCGTTCGTGTGTTTTTCCTTTCTTTCTCTCTCTCTCTTTCTTTCTGTTTCTCTCTGTTTCTCTCTGTTTCTCTCTCTTGTTCTTGTTAATTTGCGTTTGGGCTTACACATTCTCCCGCTGGGCTGGGTGGCTGCCTATCACACGTACGCGTTTACATTCGCGAGTTCCGCCGGGCCGGGTCGGGCCGCGCCGAACCTTTTTCCTCGTTGGTTTATTTACTTTTCTATGCTTTTTGCTCTTCTGACAGCCCCCCCTCTCCCTCCTCTTCGCCAGCTACGAACTCGATCATGATCTCGCGGGTTGTGCGCAACGCCGCACTAAGAGCCCCCTCAGCTCCGGGACTGTGTGTGTGTTGCTGCTGCTTTTTATGCAATATTCGCGGCGGCTTAGTGTTGATGACCGTTCATTCATTTTCATTTCGAGGCCCTTCCACCGCAACATTTGAAAGGGAGACCAGCAAACCAGCAGCAGCAGAGGCAGGCCGGAGGGGGGTGGGTGGGAGTTAATGCGTGAAACTCGTGCGAGATTTCCACCCGGAAAAACCCTGGGCTCCACATCGCGGCCAAAGGCTTAACGTTTTATGGTTCCTTTTTCCATTTTTTTTTTTCGTGGTTCTGTATATTTGGAAAGGGTTCGCTACGGCTGTTTGTCCGTGTCCACGCGCGCGTGTGTGTGTCCGTTTTTCTCTCCCCCGTCCAGGCCGAAACCCTGGGCCCGGGGGTGCGCAAATGTTATCTCCCTCAAAAATGTTGTTGCAATATTTTGTGCCCGACTGGCTTCCTTTTTTTTCTCCGTGCGCGGGGGGACTGTTTGCCCCTCTAGGGGTGTACGGGGAGCACCCGCGCACCCTTCTTCCCCAAATGGCCACGAGCCGGGCGACAGGTTTGATGAGTACATTTAGGGGTTTAATTGTTTTAGGGCGCCCCCCGGGAACACAACAGCCTGTGTGCGCTCATAATATTTGACAATGCGGCGTCTTCGTTCGCTCCCGGACGCTCCCCTTTCCAACCCGCCCCTTCCTGCGCGGTTGTCAAATAACTTTTAATGGTCCGTGCGGCGGTGCAACCTTTTCCCTGGCCTGGCCTGGGCTTTGACCTTCCCGTCTACACGTGACTTTATGTCTAAATTTCCAGCGCTACGCGTAACCGCGTAACCGCGTAACCGCGTGACCAAATAAGCCCCGGCGCTGCCACTGATGGGCAATTCGTGTTGCCCTTGTTTCGAATGGCGAGCCATTTTTTGTGCCTCATTTAATTATGTGCCCCCCCATGTTTGCGTTTCGTATTTGGCGCGCAGTCAATCTGCATTCGTGACTATTTACTCATTTAGTTATCCGTTTTGTTTCGGGCTGGGTTTTGTTTGTTTGGCTTTTTGTTTTCTTGTTGCGCTCGGAAGGGAACGGCGAAACAATTATGCCCGCGTCTATCCGCATTTTGTACTCATTGTCAACGTCTATTCCTTTCGTTTATTTTGGATCCGCTATTATGTTTACTGTTGCGTTGCTTACTAGCTTGCTGTTGCGTGTTTCTTCATTATTAGAACTTTGAATTAATTCATGCGGATTTACAGCCTGGTGAACCAGGTCCATCGCAACCAAAGCGAAATATTCACGGTGGTGGGATATGAAAGGTGTGGTGTACTGTGAGCTTTTCAAACCAAATTGAATTGTCGATGAACAACGCTACCGACAACAATTAGAGCGTTTGAAGCGAGCTTGGTCCATCAAATTACCAGAATGGGATAAAAGACATACCCTCCTATTATGAAACTCGAACGTTCACTCGATCGTTCATTTGAGTTTATTTTGCTATAGCTTTCTTTTTCTGCTTCTTTCTCGCGCTGTATTCTGCTTTCTCTCTTACTGTGTTCACTCTAACATTCGAGTTCTCGATTAGAGTTTCATAATAGGGGGATAAAAAACTGATTTCGCAACATGACAACGCTTGACCGGTCAAAACATATTTTAAAACCCGTATTAATTAATTCAAAGGGCCAATATTCGAACATTCTTAGTTGGTCTTAACAACGTGATATTTAGTGAGTAATGTCGTCTTTTGTAAAACCGCATGAATTAATTCAAAGTCCTTTTAACATTTTGTTTGTTTAACATTCATTTATCATCATTTCATCAATTTCTTAATTTTTCATCCACTTCGTTCCAACAATCGCGACCTTTTCAACCTTTTAAAGCAATCGGTTCCTTCTCTCAATATGGTTCCTTTCTTTATCTTATTGTTTTCTTTTATTTATCTTTGCTTTTTATTTTACTTTTATCTTTTTCCGCCATCAGTTGGTTTCGTTTTTCTTAGCAAAGGCAGCCGCGATGCCGATGCCGAGATTGGCGGACACAACCATCACCACAACCACCACCGCCACCTCACCTCAAAGGGAACCCGGTTTTTGGGTGAGATCCGGAGGTCACATAAACACACTGACACACACCCACACACACTATCCAACCCTGCGCACATGGAGGCACTCCCAGGTGAGTAATTTTCATGTAGATTGAAATATATGGCCGCCAGCGCTGGCGACTACGTACACCCAGGACGACTACACCCCGCGGACCGGTCAACCCGGCGAACGACGAGACGTACTCGCGAACCAAGGAGGAGAAGGTGGCCGAACAATTTTCCACTCAGCTCCACGGTGCCCCCCATTCTGGTGCCCATTCACCTCTTCCTTCCGCCCGCAGCACGGGTAGGTTAGATATTAATAAAATTCTCATATTATTAAAATTTCATGAGCTGAGAAGAGAACACAATTACCCTCATGTATATGACTTTTACTTTGGCCGCCCGACCACCACCATCACCAGAACTGTCACCCCCTGTCACTTCCCCCCGCCCCCGCCCCACCATGGCGGTCACTGCATGGGGCGAGGAGGTGGCACACCGGATGTTGTATCTCGCGTTCATTGCCCCACAGTGGCTCGTGTCCTTTGACGGCGGCGATCCGCACCACAAATACTCGCGCACACACACACATACAGAAGGGCACGGTGTCGGTTCGGGCTACCGTCGGGACCACTCTCCATCTCGCGGTACGGCGAATCCTCCGGACGATCCCCGGATGCGGGTTGCACCGATTTTTCACGTCTCCTCTTCATCATTTGGCCCACCCCGGGCCTTTATTCGTTCGTACGGTTCGTCTACTTTCGCTTCTCGCCGTCTTCCTCGTCGTCTTCCCCGTGGAGGGCAGCGGAGATGCAGTGGGGGGGGGGGACGAATGTCATTTGATTTTCATTCGCACGACACGCGGTGTCCGGCGAAGCCGCGGCCCAGCTTTTCCATTTATTATCATCTCGCTCGTGCTCTCTCTCTCTGGACGGGTCCAGAGGTCACCGGACAGGTCTTCGGACAGGTGGCAGCCAGGTGGCTCTCGGTTCCGCCGGCCTATCCTGATCCGGAGCATCTTTTCCTGACTTCGGCTTCGGTTTGTGCCGGCACCCGTGAAGTGAGGCCGAGGAGTGGCGGGGTGGTCGGAGAGGGGTCAGTAATCCATCACCACCTACCTACCTACCGCATGATGACAACACTATCGTTTGTGGTACTCAATCGGTTCGCAAATATTTGCGCGCCAAATTCCCTCAATCGACGTGTGCGCTGAGGGAAAGCGATGGGAGAGGTCCGGTTTGGGTGGCGTGGGAGGTGTGGTTCCGGCCGTCCGGAATTGAACAATACCGAAAAGAGCACAAAGCCAAACATTAAACGTACACAGCAGCCCCCAACCCCAGCAAAACCCGAAACTCCCTGATTCCCACAGCCCACGGACGTAATTGCGCAACAATGCGCCGCGTTAACGTAAACCGACCATCCTCCTTCCCTACCCTCACTCCTCATCCCCTTGCAATCTGCACGGTTTGGCTGGCGGTTCGGCCCGAGAATTTGCCCATTTCGGAGGGCTTCGAAATCAATTATTAAGCCTTTAATTAATCAATTAGCGAGCGTGATTGTCGGACGGGGCCGTTCCACTGTTTGGTTCTTTCTCCTGGTTTTTTTTTTCCTTTTTTTTTTTTTCTTTGGTAAGGTCCACTTCAATGAGGTTTTTGCTGGGGGGAGACCGGGGGGTGTTGTTTGCACCCCTCGCACCCTGGCAGAGAGCGAGTTAAGCCCCGGCTTAACCGGTGGTGGTAGTGATTTTTGGTTCGTTCGAGTTCTGGATAATCTGGTTTTTTTTCCAATTGGCAGCGCATCCTGACCGGGCACGGATGCCGGATTTACTACTGTGGGCAACAAATGTCGAGAATGTTGGCTGCTGCAACTCTTTCCATCTTTATTCATTCCTCCCGCTCCATGCCAATCCATGTGGAGGAGCCGCCCTACTGGACGACGATCGTTGGCAGCGCACACGCCTCGCCAGGCCCCAGCTGGGTGGAGCATGTCATGAGAATGGCGTAAATCTATCTCCTTGAAAGTGTACACCTACATTTGTTCTCAATTCCCGTCACTACACGGGAACAGGACACGAAGCCAGCAGGTTGTCCGGTTTTTTGTTGCACACGGTAGTAAACTCTCTCTCTCGACTCGGGCCTGGCACAAAGAGGGCTTTTGGCAGAGTGTGCTGACAGGAGCACCGGGAGAGGCGAGAGTTAATATGCTTTATTTGATTTTCGTCTGCACCACGCCTGGTTGGCACTGTCCCGGCTGGGCCTCGTGTTACGCTTGACAGTGACATTTAATTGATTACTGGGTGTAATGGAAAGATCACCGAGGGTATTAGTGCACCACGGGTACGTTGCACCCGGTTCCCCGTGAAGAGCGAACAACTTAGCCGTGCCGTTGGTTTGGTGCTCCCGGGAAAGATGTCCACGGAAAGTTCCGTACTCTTACATAGGTGTGCAAATTGCATTCACAAAATAAGGTGTGTGGTTTACCAACCCTGAGTCGTCCTGTAGATCAGCCCCACTATCGCTAGTCCTAGTTCCCAGGCAAGCTGTGGAAGGTTTTCCGAAAAAAACCTTTTCTATTTCGGCGCATTCGTTACTAACTTTTAGATGTGTTCAAAATCCGCAAAGCAACACCAGCAAGTGACAGATTTGGAGTGAGCAACCCAGATCTGGAAAATACAACGGGTGTGATGACTTTTCCGAGTTTTGGGTTTTTACTAGGCATAAGTGAAGTTTCATGTCAATCGGTTTCCTTATTTTTTTTTTACAAGCCTTTTAGTATCGACGTGTCACAGTATTTTTTACATCGGAAAATTTATTTTTGGAAGGCTTTAAAGTGTATAAGGACTCTTCGCCTTCAATTAGTAAATTAAAAGGGATGTCGTACAAGGACGTACAAAAACAGACACAACACCTGAAATCGTAAACGTGAAAATATAGGATATCGTATGGGAAGTGACTGAAAGAAATTTAGTAGAAGCCCGCTCATTTCAGTAGTGTAACCGAGTAACGGGTAACAATTTGGGTGTAACCTTTCCATCAGGACGATGGACCGTGTCATAACAGTATTTTGACAATGGCCACATTCTCGCCAAGCACCAAATTGTTGAAGCATCCAATCGTATTCACTAGACTGGGACCCTAGCGACTTCCATCTGTTTCCAGACCTAAAAACATTCATGCGAAGGAAAGCGTTTTCCATCAAATAACAGCGTTTCATCATAAGAGCTGCGGAAGCGTATTTTGAAGCCAGATACCAGATTCTCACTTCAGGGATGATATTCAAAAATTGGAATCTTATTGGAACAAGTGCAAGTTGAGTGTTCAGGGAAACCATGCGGAATAGTAAAGAATATTTCAAAGAATAAAATTTTCGCTCAATTTGGTAATGTGGCACCCCGATTTTCCGAACTCCTGGATCGTTCCCATCGCTTTCAAACAATTACTGCTGCTTGGGACACATTCAGGGTATCCACCAATTGTTGTTCTATTTAGGTTGGGTCTGCATCTGCAACAATTCCTTCAATTCCTTGATGGCAAATGTCCTTCAGGTCAAAATCATCACACTTTTGAACTACCATAAGCATCTCTAAACGAGAAGCATGTGTGTAGCTTCCACAAGCAAATAATCGGTACATCGACTGCTTTTTCGTCAAACCGAATAGCAAAAGTAGGCAATCTCGTAACATCTAGAAACATCTCAAGACAACCAATCTCAACTGTTACACCTGATAGCAGATAAAATGCAACACAAAAACACAAAAAATAAGACAAAAAAAACAAAAAAAACGGAAACCGGAAACTGCCAGCAGCCACGAATTCTTGAAGCGAACGGACGGTGTGGCGAATGCGCTGTTAAGATGATGCTCGAACCGGGGTCCGGTGGAACGACCGAAATAGGTGACGGGGACGACGAGGAGCGGGAACGGTCACTCGTCACCGCCATCGCCGTCGTCGGTGCTCATTTTCATTTTAATGAATCGGAGCGAAGTGAATAATTGATTGATGTTACAAAGCGCTCGCCAACTTAATTAGTCCTCCGGCCCGCCACCGGCCGCCCCGATAATTGCACGCCCCGGTGTAGAGTGCGCACACCCCTCGCCACCCACCCGACCCGCGCAACATTCGGGGGTTGACCGTCGGTGGAATGGACGTCGGACGCCGGACTCGGCCAGTGTGGCCAGTGTTGTAACCGTTTGTTGGAACATACGGGAGGCTGCTAATTTGCACAACATCACCGGGGTCGGGGAACAGGTGCTGCGGAAGAGCGGCAAGATGACATACAACCTCTTCTCCTTCCGCCTTCCATGGATCATCTTTCCGGTCCGGGGCAGGTCAAGCGACTTCGGATCCCAATCTAGAAGAAGACCCGCTCCCTGTCGGATGGTAGATGACCGGCCGGGTGAGCGGAGCGGAACAGGGAGCCCAAGTGTGGCGAGGACTGGGATGGCTGTGATAGAAATTAATATTCAATGAAGCCTACGAATTTATTTCATCTATAGTTAATTGATTGACTAACGTCACGCATCGCCAGGCCAATCCCGAAGCTCCGATGCTCCTGAGCCATCGGAGCCGGTGATCCGGGAGGGAGGTATAGGAGGGACTCAGGAAGTCGCGTAACGTCGTAACGCAGCGAACCCGTTGGCTTCACGCGACTACCAGGAAGGTTGACCCGAAACCGAACGAAGACCGAGTCCGCTGATGGATATCAGGCACGGACAAGCCGCCATCGGGGCGTAAAAAAGGTTTACTTCCCCAACCAAGTACTAGTATCTACCTTGTTGGGATAGAAACGGCTGTGACAGTATACTACATGAGATCAGTCCAAACCCTTGCATAGGATGGTCCGTCTAGCGTTTGAATTCCGGCAAAAATACGGCGGCTTCTTCTTCATTTTCGATGGCAAAATGGGCCAATGACGTCACTGGGTTGTAGGGGGCATGGGATTCTCTTGTACGACGTGTGTTGGTTTTCCGAGCCCCAAATACACCAATTCCCAATCAAATATATGTCACAGTTTTCATTGAATATTCAGAATTTCCAGAATTAAGTTTGACGTTTTAAACGTCAAGAAATCGGTCGCATGAAATCGCGAACTTTCTGAGGAATGCGCTCCATTATTGTCTGCACAATCTTCTGGTCTTCCTCAGCGACTAATTTGTTCCAATTTATTGCCATCTCTGCAGCATCCTACATTACCTTTTCAGTCTTCTTCAACTTCCATTTGCAACTTCCAACTGCTTCCGCGAAAGACTTCGTACAACTGCTATTGATGTAAGCGCAGGTGAAAATCCCTCTGTAATGTAGTGTTTAATAGAAGACTTGATTAAGCCACTGGCCCGTCAAGCCATTTATACATATAAATAAATTTGATTATTCCCCAATCATTTACGATTGGGCGGAGTTCAGGGCAACTTGGTGTGTTGATATCCTTTGCGATGAAATCCACTGAAAATGCGCTGAAAAATCCATTTTCATGTATGTTTCGTCGTCCATAAGCAAGCATACTTTTTATCTCGTCAGAACCTTCTCGAACAACTTTCTAGCGCGTGTTTTAGCGGCTAGGTTTTGCTTAAGTGTCCTGTTTGGATGCTTACATGCAAGGAAAAAACACTAGCTTTTTCATAGACAGATCCTCTGGACAGTACTTCTGCTGGCACGATATTGTTTTGCAATATCCCGAACCAGGATTTGCCTTAATTGATCTCAAAGCCTTCCAGAACGCGGAACGTCTATGGTACTTAGGTTGCAGCTGAGTGTATCGTGTGTTAGATAACAGACAGCAAACCATCACCGACCGCCAAATCATCCGATCTGTTGAGATGAGCCGTTACGTGGTTTCGGCAGTCCGAAAGAAAGGTTCTTTTGGCCCGATTTTCTTCCGAGCGCCGCCGGTGCTGCTCAATAATGCACGTCTATTGGGTGCCGGGCATCCTTCGGGGCGGGCCATCCACCCCATTCTTATGCGGCTGCGAACCCAGCCCCCAGCCCAAATGGCGGGCACAGGACGGGCACTTTTAATAACGGTTGCGGTCAGCCAACTTTCCCGACCGCCGGTCGGATGTGACGGCTTTCCGCGGACAAGCCGTTGTCGCTGGGGTGGGGTGTACTAATTTCACACGCTACGCTCTAGCAAAACCGCGAACACTGCTAACAGGTACAGCGAAAGCAGCGACAGTGGAATTCCATTACACGTGAACGGGTTTTGAGGGAAAAGACCAAAAAAAAATCCACCCCGCCCGTGGCACTTGGTCGCAACGCTTTGATGTTCTTAGCTGGGACGCCGCGTGCCACCCCACCCCCCCCTGGAAAGCATGTCGCCAAACAAGACCCGGGGTGGTGAAAACCAGCGCTACACACCTTCTCCGGGAAGTGGACAAGATAATTGCATTTTTAAATAGTTTTTAATATTGAAACACGCGCATACAGCGAGGCGTGAGGAGGACCCCAACAACACCTTGATGCCGGGGCCGAGTTTGTTCCGCGTGGCCTTCTTTGACCCCCCTTAGCAAACCCTTCTGCTAGAGGTGAGACAGGATGATTGGGCGCTTTTTGCTGTTGCTTTTTTAGCACACACACACACGGTCCTTTCTCAGGCAAGATTCGAACCCGGAACACCCGATGCTGGAAGCTCACAAACTGACGCTGGCCACTAGTCTATTCGGTTCTTCGTCAGCAGGACGGTTAAAAGCGTACAAAAAAAGGGAACCTGATCCTGAGTGAGATAGTTCGCCTTGCGAAGAGCTTCGTTACGTTCGGTACGGGGTGCCCCAATCGACAGCGCGGTAAAGACCGGGGACGGGTACAGGTTTATTAGTCCCTCCCGCTCTACCCAGAGCTCCCTCTCTCTCTCCTCTCCCACTATGTACACCTTTCGGCAAGCTCTCGGATGAGCCTTAATTGAAACATATTCCGCTTAATGTGTGACACACCGAAGTTCCGGTGGTTTCGGTGTGGCGGGGGTGATAAAAAAAGGAGTAATACTCCATTACAGCGCACACCTCCACGCACCCCCCGGCCTCTTCGCGACAATGGAATAACCTTCGCCTCAAGTGGCTCATTTTGGCAAGGTGTACAGAGAGAGAGCGCGTCGAGCGTCAGACGACGACGGGGTCCTTCCGACCCGGGATGACATGATGCTGTCTGTCTGTGTGTGTGTGTGTGTGGGTGTGTGTAAAATTTGTATTTGTTAAATAAGTATACATTGAAATTCAAACCGGTGCCGGTGGCCCCCCAAAAAAGTTGTTTCCTTTTTCCACTTCACGCAAGGTGGACACGCGTCCCGTGGCGTGGCGTACTTTCGCCTTTGTGCGAATAAAAACTGCCACACACACACACACACACACACACACACACACAGCTCTACCAGTGCCGGTTTCGACGCACCGTTACATCTCGCGCTCTCTATTATCCTTTTTATCTTAAATCTCTTTTGAAAGTTTTGCATGGGTCATGATAATTCTCAAAAATTGTGTTGCATGGGTCAAAAAGCAATGCAAAAACTAAACGCAAAAAGGGTGTTGCATGGGATCTCATCCCTTTTTGTTTTTTAGTTCATTCGCTCCACCGGTGCAGCAGCATCGCCCCATTCAGCCCTCGCCCCCATCGTTAATTATGCTCATCGTTTGCTCATCGCCCACGGTAAATATGCGGGCCGGGCCGGTGAGAAGCTGTTGGACTTGGCGCGCTGCCTTCGGGACAGATGCTTAGCAATCCTTACGTGGCGGAAACGACGGGAGTCTGGCTGAACATTTAAAAGGTAGAACTCTGGGCATCAGTGATCTGGGGTTTGAAGTTGACAGTGTTGACATGATCGAACCACCGAACGACTCCAGTTCCAAAGGACGGTTCCAAATCCTAAACTATCCAGACAAAAGCACAAACTCAACACGACAACACCAGACGAGCAACAGACAAAAGAGAGAAGCAAACCTACGATTAGTAACGCAAATAAAACGCCAGGGAGTTGTATCAAAACAGTGCGATGCGTAAGCAATTAAGAGAAACGCTCACCACGATCCTGCGAACCGGGGCCAGTCGTTTTTCTTCGGGCTGATGTTCGCCCTTTTAAATGTCACATAAAGCCGTTCCAGAAAATTTGTAAACCACGCGGCCCGACCAAGTCACAATGGACGTGGCCCGATAACAGAACGTCACGTCGGTGGGTCCGAGGGGGAGCACCGGATAGCGACGAGGTGTGAACAAATTAACGGCGCTTGAAGGATGCCTCCGACGAGGACATCACTTTGGCACCAAAGCGTTCGAATGTTGCGGACGGACCCCGGAAAAACCACCGTGTCCGTGTCGCGTGGGGGACGAGCCGACGAAAACGGCTGATCTCCGACCGAAATGCCGTCAACCGCCTCCCCCCCCCACCCCCACCTAGGTGTGAAAGCAAAAGCAAAAACCTTAACCCCAAGGATACCTATTTTCAAATCAACAACACCGTGGAACATGCGATCCCCAATGATGTCCTTGTCGTCGTCGTCGTCGTCGTCGCTGTCGTCGTTGTCGTCGTTGTCGTCCATTGCCACGTGAAGTGGAGTTGCCGCACCGCGACCGATCAAAGCGAAAAATGGCGACTGTGCGCTCGGCTGGCGAGTCGGAAGGAAGATTTCCGGAAAAACCCGGAAATCTGACACGTTCCCGGGCGGGTCGCGTGTTCGCTCGGGCTCTCTCCCCATTTCCCGCCGTGTCGGCTGTTTGTCGAACAGATTGCGGAGTGCTTTTGGCTCCTGCTTCCTCCCCGCCCCCCTCCCCGTCTGCCCGTCTCTGCTGCGCTACTAATGACGGACAGTGGACGCGTATCGCGTGTGGAGTGTGGGCGAGAATTCGTCGAAAATCTCTGAAGTACACGGAAATTCCGGGCACGCGCTAATGTTCTTGTAGCATCTACTACCTCTTCTTGCTTGCAGCTCCATCCCCTTCATCCTCCCGGTCGCGCATCCCGCAACTCACCCGCACCCGCACATTGGCAGATATTTTTTTTCTCGTTTTTTTTTTATTGCTGGGGGTCGGTCCCCGAAAAAGGCTCTCCAGATCTCCGGGTTGGGCCACTTTGTATACATGTTCAACCTCACCTCACACGCGCGCACGGTGTAGGCAGCCTACCCCAACCAGCTCTTCCGTGCTCTCTCCCGTGCTTTGCACGAACAAGTCCGCTCTCCTGGCGCTTCACCTAGACAAGCCAAGCGTTTTCCTTTTTTTTTTTTTTTTAAACTTCCTTCTTCGTCGAAGGAAGACACAGCACCACGGATCGGGTCGGGTCCGCGTTGGTGGAGCGGACCCCTCGAGTAATATGAATTAGAGGCGCACGCCCCGTCACACAGCTTGGCCCATCGCAGCTCTCGCGGTGGCAGATGGATTTGGAGCCAGCTTTGGAGCGCTTTTGGAGCTCGCCATGCCACACTCTAGGCTGGGAAGCACATGAACGTTGCCACGAGCCCAACCAAAAGGAAAAACCTGCCGGATGGCGGAAGCGAGGGGCTGTACCCAAAAATATTGAAAGACACTCCTCGGCCGGGCCCCAGCTCGGCGGCCGGGTCCCGGGCGCCTACATCGGCCCCGGGCCGAGGTTATAAAACCAGGAACGATGAGATGAGCTGCACCAGCAAAGCTGCACGTCTGTCTGTCCCTTTGATTTTCTTTCGCAACTACGTGCGAACCCGCGCATCAGTGTGTGTGTGTGGGTGGGTGGGTGGTTGTGCTCAGGAAGCCCGCTACATGCCGTCTGGTAGGTAGCCGCTTTGACACGGCACCAAATTCCTGCGGTTGAATTACGAACGAACAGGTCGCTTCCGTTCGATCCGCCAAGTATCAGGACGTCGGTGGCGCGCTCGGTCCACCGAACCACTCCTCTTGTCACTCTGCCGCTCCTCCCAGCACCCCACCTCAAGCATCCGTACAGATCAATTCACCTCACGGCGACGACGACGACGACGACGGGCTGCCCGTGTCGTTCGACTGAGGCCCGAGAACTACGGCACGCGTTCCACAGCCGACAGCTCGGGCAGACGGGGAGAGGTACGACTATGAATGGAGGAACTGTACGTACCATGGACTTTTATGCTCGCTCGCTCCTCAGCTCTGACCCCAACAAAAGTGCGCTCGGCCGTTTTCGCGAGCTGCACTTGCATACATTTCGGGCGGGCGGCCCAAATTGCATGCTTTTCGGGGGCTGGCTGAACCCCTGGAGGGCTGCAAAAGCTGCTATCCATCCCCTCGAAAAACGAGCTTCTTTTTTGTTCGTCAGCAAATTGCAGCGTTTAAGGCGCAATGAGCCACCGCCACCAGAAACAGCCACCCGGATGGTTTCTCGCGGTTCCGATGTGACATTGATCGCCGTGCCCAGATTTCTCGAGCGAGGGCTGACGCTCTCGGTTTTGATGGAGTGGAGATCATCTCAGGGACCATCTCATTCATTCCAGCCGGCTCGTCCTGGCCTATGCCGACGACATAGACAAGTTATGTCCAAGGATCTCGGATGTACTACGATGGTCCAGCGATATATCTGAAAACTCAAGCTAGGCCGCTGAAGTTTTACATGATGATTATGGTGCCAATACTCTAACAGCTAGATGCGATAGATTTTGGTTTCATCGACCCGTTTCAGTTATTTTTGTGATTAAAAATGCAGCTCGCCCAGGCAGACCTGTCATCGAAAATGTTGATACAATCACAGAAATAATCAAAGTTGATCGGCATTATAGTAATCAGAGCATCGGTCAGGAGCTAAAGATTAACCATCAGACAGTTTTAAGCCATTTGCGCCAAGCTGGATTCACATAGAAGCTCGATGTTTGAGCGCCACCCTGTTTATTTAGCCAAAATTTTTGACAAATCTTCGCAATTTTTGGCAAACGGAGCGAAATCGACTCATTTCTTAAACGGATGGGTACTGGGGATGAGAAATGGGTCACTTACGACAATATTGTGTGAAATCGGTCGGGGTCTAAGCGTGCTGAAGCAGCTTAACCGGTGGCTAATCCAGGAAAAACGGCTAGGAAGGTTCTGCTAGGTATATACTGGGACTTGAAAGGAATCGTTTATTATGAGTTGCTTCCGTGTAGCCAAACACTAAATTCAGATCTCTACTGTCAACAACTGCACCGTTCGAAACTAGCAATTGACGAGAAACGACCAGAATCGGCCAACGGAAGAGGTTTTGTGTTCCACCAGGACAACTAAATGTTACGCACGTCTTTAGTGACTCGCCAGAAAGTCCTGGAGCTTGGTTGAGATGTGTTAATGCGTCCACCGTATAGTCCGGACCTAGCACTAAGCAATTGACACTTTTTTCGCGCATTATAAATTTGGCTGAATGATGAAAAATTTAGATCAAAAAAAGGATTATGTAAAAAGACTGCTCGAGTTTCTCACCAATAACGACCAAGCTTTCTACAAGAGAGGCGGTATGAAGGTACTTTTTAAAAGGCAACAAATTTTCCAACAAAATGGTGCATATCTGACGCAAATCGGACCATTGGGAAGCTGTTAAATATAATTTTGAAATTCACCTAAAAAACGTCGATTTCTGTTTAGCCAACCTAATATTTAGCAAGCTTCGGACAATCGGTCTAGATTGAGGCAAAATGGCGGAGATTTGCGCTAGGGTACTCTAGCATGCAACAGGTCTATGAAACTATTTCGCTCACATCTCGTATCGGTCGGTCGGTCGACGTATCGGGAACGCACATACGCATCTGACACATGGACTCGCTCCAAACATGACGAAAGCTTGCTCCGAGAGGAACATGCCCAGATTGGTCTCGTATGTATGGAGGGACAATGGAGAAGTCCCTATACCGATAGCTGTCACGGTCGCTGCAGTGTGTACGCGTCACCGCGCCGCGGTGGGTTAGGCATGTCATGAGCATGACGGACGACGAACCAGCCCGCAATGTCTTATTAGGTCCCGTTTAAGACGATGCAACTACATCGATATGGTGGTGACTCGCTTTTCAGTGCCCGTGGTTCGAACTAACGAAGTTTCCGAAAGAGTTTTACATTCATGCGTAGCGTGTACCGTGTTCAAATTTTTGGGCGCCTGTTTTTTGCTTCGTTTTCTCTTCGGCAGGGGTTTCTAGTTACTTCTCCGGACAGTCCAGAAGTAAAAGTGTGTCCAGCAGCGATACTGGTTGCCATGCGTCACATTGCACCACATTCTTGCGATGATCATCAGCGCTGACAGCATGCGCAAGGACCGCACCCCTTTCGGTACCGGTCGCAGCCTATCAGCAACGGCGTGCGGTGCCGGTTCCTCGCGCTTGAATAATAGATGCCTGTCCACGTCTTGGTGGCATCAATTGGCTTTTTGGACAGTTTCGCAGACCGCGCCAACCGGCAGCGCTCGCGACACGGACAGTGATTTGTATTCGAGCTGACGACACGAGCGAGAGAGAGTGAGACTGAGAAGGAGCGAATGCTGGTGGATTGGAGCGCACGGAGCGCTCTGCTCACTGCGGTCTGACGGCAGAGCGCGCGTACGATGGCCTGGCGGATGGCTGCAGTGCTAATAATGTATGCTAAAATCAATCAAAACCAATGTCGTCATCCGGCATCCGGGTGATCCGGGCAGGATCGCAATAGGGTAAGAAGACCCGGTTGACCTTGTGATTGCTGCTCCATTTACACCAGTGAGCCTGCAGCGATTTGCGTGGGCCGTTTGTCGTAGGTGTCCGTGCTGGGTGAGCCGTCGGCTTCCAACTGCCTTCGAAGAGTCTTCGTTGCGGCTGTCAGTGTTGCTCCAACTCCAACGTTTGATGCCTCTGAGCGCCCGAGTTGGCCGAGAAGCGCTCAGTTAGCGTACGAATTCGCTATCGGACCTGGGCGTACCTGCGGCGCTTGACGCTGGGTTCAAATAGGGGCCGACAAGACTCAAGGCCTTACCGAAACTCCCTTGTAACGTGTAAGTCGGTATGGCATTCGTTGTTTTTCCAGTCCAGTCATTAACTATTCACATCCCAGATTAGTAGAGGTGGACGCTATAGGTTCCTTTCCCTTTGGCGGACGCTGGTGCGTCGAGTTTGTGATGAGTTTGCGACACCGGCGGCTTGACGCCAGGACACCTGGAACACAATGGAGTGGGCTGTCTAAGAAGCTGCGACATACCAAGTTGTAAGCTGGGCGCCAAAATCGGGTCCTCTGCCGATGAAGCGGACCAGGGTGACCAGCCATAAAACCGGAACCGGGTGGTAGGACGTGATGGCGGGATGGCGGCAGGGTTAACATAAAACGGAGAAAGGCGGAGAAAAGACAAAAAGAAAAGCCAGCGCGCGACCCGACCCGGGCATCGGGCAAAAAAGAAGCCGTTTCGTTCAATAATTCACATGCACATCGCCGCCGCCGCAGCAGCAGCAGCAGCGAGCTCGTGGAGTCGCCGCAACGCCACAAAGCATCGCAGGAGCGTGGCCATCGGCAATGCTGCGAATCCTGATTCTGATGGCCGAGGATGGCTGCTGACTGGCATGGTTGCTGTTGCTGCTGCTGCTGCTGGTGTCACCGTCATTTATGTGATTATTTATGTTTATTGCGGGTACCCGTAGCAATGCTGTGCACGCAAGACGCCCCTACACCCTTCACCCAATTCACCGCCACACCACCCCGCGAGAGAAAGAGAGAGAGAACAAGAAGTATAACCTACGGACCATATTCCATCAATTACGGTTGCGGCGAATGTGAAGCGAGTGGACCCCGCCACCTTCTACCTCACGGCGACCCCACCGCCCCCGACGCCGGCCCCTGCCGCCACCCAACCCTGGGTTCTGTTGTGAAAGGACCCGGCCTTTCCGGGGCAGTCCTTGGTCCTTTCTGCAGAGAATGGCCACCGCGATTTGATCCGCGAGCCTTTCGCTTTGATGAGTGAGCGAGAGAAACGTATTTACACAGTGTCTGTGAGAGAGAGCGTGAGAGAGCGTGAACGTGAAAGGCTCTTGTTTTACCCTCGCTTTTTTTATTATCACGCAAGCTTGAACAAATTGGAAAGGTGGCTCAGATGGTGATCGTTGATTGGGGTGACCCGGCCCCGATACACTGCGGCCATCCACACGCAGGCACATACACACACACACGGAACGGAGGCAGCTCCGTGGCCAGCTGGGTCCCGCTGGTTACACGTGAAACGCCTCGCCTTGCCTTCCACACACAATCGTTCGGGATTTTTACGCGGCGTCCGCGAATTTCGATCTCAAAGCCGAGAGCTCATCTTTTGCATTCAGTTTCGGCCATTCGCCTTTCGCGTTTGGCGGTGAGGTTTCTGATTGTTTTGTCTACTTTCTTTTTTTATTGTGACCCAACGCTGAACTTCGCCGGTTCGGTTCGGTCCGGTGTGCTTCTTTGGTGCTTCTCTGGCACTTCAAGCGCAAGTGCCGTTGTGTTGGTCGTTTGTCGCTCGAATCGACCGGCAAAAACTCTGGTTTGATTTGGTACGTGAATCGCGATGTACAATGGTTTAGTACACGGATTTAGTACAACTGTTTAGTACAAGTATTTAGTACATTTTAGTACAACGATTTAATGGAGTGGTTTAGTGCAATTATTTAGTACACGGATTTAGTACAGCTATTTGTACTAAAAGCGTACAAGTACAGCACCTTCCGCCAAACGGTTATTTGGATTGACTCGACTGCGTCACCCCGGTTACTTTCGGCGCCGCAGCAAAAACAACTGTGTCTAACAACTGCCTGCGATGCGTCCGTCCAGCTTCGGACCGGCGGCTTATCCAAATATCAATTACACCTTTCATTTTTCTGTTATCCTTCTATCGTTCCTGACCTTCAATTGTTGAGTCCGGCCAACAAGGGTCACCGGTCACCCGCAGGACTCAGTCACGCGTCACGCAAGGCGCAACGCAGGCATGCCATTTTTATGGTGCCGCTCCCAGACCCGCGTTCGCCGCCGTTCTTTCGCTATCCCGAGCGCGGCTGAGTCCGCGCGCTGTACTGCAACAAATCACCCCGCAGATCGGGCCATGAGAGAGGGAGAAAGAGAGAGCGAGAGGCCGTGCGAAACATGAGAACGCACTCACCACCGCACACGCGTGCGGCCACCTCACATTGGTTGACTGTCTCCACTGTGTTTTGGGGGGCATAAATTGCACGAAATCATCGCCAGCCAGAGCCAGGACGTGCGCGCGTGTGGACGTGCCGTTTGTCGCAGCGCGGCGATGCGATGCGTTTTATTTCCTTCGCTGCGTCCCTTTTTTCCCCGTTCATCTTTCCGTGTTTTTTGCCCCCTTCCCCACCCCGCCACTCGTATCGGATTCGGAAAGAAAAAAGGGGGCCGGATTTGGGTACAATAAAAAAAAACGCCGGACCAACGGGAAATGGCCGTGCTCAGGTGTTCAGTCAGCGAGCCAGGAACTGAACCGGGCTGGTAGGGAAAATGGGGATGCTGCAGCCGGAAGTGAACCATTCATTATGAGTGACCGTTCGTCGACCGACCGCGACCCGGTACATATGGGGCCGCGGCCCGTCCAAAGTGCTTTCTTATGCTCGGCATTCACGCTCTCTGATCAGGCCGCCGTTCCGCGGGCCCCAACACACACACACACACACACGGGGGCACATGCAAGGATTGGTTGAATGACGTCGTCGTCGTCGTCGTCGAGTGCATGGGAGCCCCGAAGGCTACGAGAGCAAAACCTAGAACCCTTGAAGCTCGGGATAGTCGACACCGGACAGGACGGACGCAGGGCAACCACTACTGGCGCAACCCCCCGCCCCACTCTTGTGTGTCTCATTGATGGGCCACCGGAGGAATTGGCGGGCCACTTGGTTGCTTTCCACTTGGTGTGGTGCCACTGCAGCAGCTGCAGCTTACGTTATACGCCCCGGGGGTTGGGTCACCCGGTGTAATCCGACAATCGATTCCGATTACAGCCCCCGGACCCCGTCCCGTGCAGCACTTCATTCGATTCAGCCACCAGCCCCATCTTGAACGGAAAGTGGCATTTTGGCATTCTGAGTGGCTCTTACCAAGCAATTTCATACTTTCGAACGGTGGGCCGCCGAAGACACACGGTGTGGTGTGCCTTTTTTTTCCTCTTTTGGCTGCTTTGCTTTCTTTGCCTTTGACAATAGGTAGGTGACTCCAAAAGTTGTGTGTTTACTTTTATCTTAACTATGGTCTATAACTATGAAATCAGGTTGTGGTAAACAGGGTGCGCTCTAGCTGTCAATTTTGTTCTTCTCATTCTTTGCTGTTTTGCAACACAACCGTGTTTTGACGTCAGGCAAATGATTTCATGTTTTTTGTTTTTTTTTTAGTCTTAGAGGACGGGCAGAGCCGTATTTATTAAATCTATGCTTAATTCTATCGACATAATATAACTTAGATCTAAGCATCATGTAGATGAGGGTGGCGTGGTATTTTCTCCAACGCGCAGATGCCTTATTCCGGGCTTGCTCGGTTGTATTTCATGTTGAAAAAAACGTTTTGTTCGCAACTTATGTATCATTCATTCATGTATCGTTTTTCCGGGGATCATTAGTTTTCTGCTGGCTGCTGATGAAAACTGCTTCAGAATCAAATGCTCGTCGAAGTTTGTTTATGGAAAATTTTGCAAGGCTTTAAGCGGCTTAAAACATTTAATATTGGCGATTTTGAGTTAACAGGCAAAGCGCGTCGGAGAACTCCAAAAAAGTTCCAGAACGAATGGCAGATCGATTCGGCAAAAACACAATGCTGTGTGTCTCGGTGGGACCAGAAAGGTGTGATGTACCACAAGCTCCTGCGACCTATTGAAACCTTTAATTTGAACCATGCATTGAATAAAAAAAATAGTGGAGCTCACACCATTACTATGTCACCGATTTGGAGGTCTCCGACGTACCGGTCCACTTACTTCACCGCTTGTTTTAAAATTGTTTAAATAAAACAAAGCTGCTGGACTCTTCTCAAACCTGATGACAGCCGGTTGTCGGCCAAAATAGCTGTTGGGCCACAAACCGTTGCATTGAAAGTGACTCAAAAGTGGGGAGCAAAACCGGCACCTCTTTCTGATTGACCTACATTGCATCATCAGCATCAGCACGGCTACGCCAATCCGCCACCGACCAAGCGCTCTTTGGTCCTTGCAATACCCCGAGACCAGGGACCCCGGCTGGGGCCGAGAATGGGGACAATAAAATCCAGTTTCCATCGCACACACACGCGCGGCGCACACTGCTGTGGTCGGTTTATTAGCCCGTCCCGTGTCCGTTCCCGCTTGTCGCAAGTCCCAAATTAAACTGTCCCGAGTCCCGGGTGCAGCTTTGCTTTGGCCATTGCCCGGTCCAATCTTGGCCTTTTCCCCCGTCGTGGCCCCCTTTTGGTGGCCGCATCTTACGAGCGCCCATTCCCCCGACCTCCGACGACAGCGACAACGTAGCGTGGTCTGCCCAAAATGTGGCCCCCGAAACGAGCCCGCGGCGGGCGGCCCTCTTTCGGTGGCAAAACTGCAAATTTTACGACGTATGCTAAAGGGTTTGTTAATTTTTACTCTCTCTCTCCCTTTCGGTCTCTCTCTCGCCTACTCTTCGGGGCCCAATCCAGACCAATCCGGTGGCCGACAACAGCGCTAATAATGGCGCTAGCCGGTCCATGTCCTTCCGGACCGGGCCGATCAGCCGAGCAGCCCAGCCGGCCGGCCGGCCGGCCGATATTCGCTTATTGAACATAAATCAATTGTAAGAGAGGCGGGGCGCCATGTTGGGGCCAGTGGAGGCCGCTGGTCAACGCTAGCGGCTTTGCAGCATAACCGCGTACCCGCAGGTCACGAGCGGTCTAGCCGATCCCGGGGCCGGTGCCGGTGCCGGGGCCCGGGCGCTTATCAGCGACACAATAAATCGCCAATTTTATTGCGCCGTTAATTGCGCCGCAACACAGAACGAAAATCGACGACAATGACGGCAACAGCGACGACGGCGACGACGGCGACGACGACGACGACGGCAAATGGATTCTCGGGGTCGATCGCATCGCGTACACACACCGGCTCTCGGGGACACACGCACTTTTTCCCACCGAAGCCGTCGAACACGGTCGACCGCTCTAATCCGCTCGGGTCCGAACCCCGGTGCTCTGCGCCCGGATGTAGGCAACGCGCGATGTGCGCTAAGTACGCAGAGAGCTAGGCGCCCGCGAGAAGCGCTCTTGATAAATGGCCCGCTAATGCTATCAAAGAAATAAATAGGGAGATACTCTGACACACGGCGGCAGCGGTGGCCACCGGCACTGGCGCACTGGCCAGCCAGTCAGCCAGCGCCTAAATGTATGCCACCGGTACGCGGTGACGCCAAAAACGATGCAATCTTTTCGGGCAACCTTTTCCGGGGGCCTACCCGACCAGCCACAGTCAGCGAAAGGATTACACGCGCACGCGGGACGTAATCGATAGTGCGTAGTATTGGCCATACGCGTCGCACTATTGCCCCAGACCAAAAGTAGGCGCGCTGACCGATTAACACCTTGCCGGGTTCGGGAGTGTGTGCAGGGCGCAGGGCAAGCGCTCCAGAAATCGGACCGTAAAACAATGTATTCTTCCGCCTGGCTGCCGAAACACACACACACACGTACACAAATAGGCCGCAAATAGCTCCATGAACGCGCTCCCGCGTCCAAGACACCATTCTGTTGCATTCTGCGCCGCCCCATCCGCCGGTTGCATACCGGCAGGCGTAGCGGCATTTCAAACATTTTCTCACCACACTGAGCCGGAGGAGCACTCCGCCGTCTTGGGGCTCTTGGCTGCGGGCTGACTTCTTCCTTCTTGCGTCGCTGCGGGTGAGAAAACATCTACCCTACCATCTCCCATCCACCCATCCACCCGCCCAACCCACTGCTAAAAGGCAAAAAAGGTACAGCCTAGGTACCGTATTGCACGGGGAGCACGGGCGATACAGCATTCCTGTGACACGGAGACGATTGGCTTACGCCGAAGCGTGCCCTTCCGTGCAACTTACAGGCCGTGCTTTGCCGACCCCTCTGAGGCTGAGGCAACAGCAACGGAAGCAGCAGCGTCTCTGATTGCTAGGGCTCTCCCTCTCGCTCTCGCTCGCTCTCTCTCTATCTCTCGCTCTCTCTCTGGCTTTGCATGGAACCCGCAACGCAAATAGTTGAGGTGCTTGGCGCCTGACGATATGCAACCAGCAAAGCAACCACGTCAAAGACATGCTGCCGTGCTGCCTCGTCGTCGTCGCCGTCGCCGTCGTGCTGCCACCAGTACCACCGTCATACCGGTCATTGTTTCATCCTCACTCCCAACGATCCACATCCCAACACCACCATCCACCGCCACCACCACGTAGTAGGCAAGCCTCGGATACCGGCACTTCGTGCGATACCTTGTGCCGGCTGTGTGTGTGTGTGTGTGTGGGTGCCCACAGGGTTCGCACCTCTTCTCCGATATTCTGCAAGAATTTCCCCTCCCCCCTCCGCCGCCCACCGCCACCCAGGCAACAGCCCACCGCACCACCGGCATGATGCTAAACATAATTTAAAGATGCAGAATAAAGATAAAGTTTTGAGTAAAAGTTTAATGAAATGGAAGCATAACTCAATTTGCTATTACGTTATTTCCGTTCTCCCCATTCGTTCGCCTTACTTCGTAGCAGCCCGCACGACCCCCGAAGCATCCGCTTCCCGGCGCCCGGGTTTTCGTCTTGGTTCGGTTCGGTCCGTCTTGGGGCTCTGTGGTCGTTGGCGGGCTACCGGAAGAAGAAGCCCGCCCGGCCCCTTTTTCTCTCCTTTTTAGTGTGTGTCGGTACCTAGGTTGTATAACTCTTTGCTCGCCCTTTCTTGCTCTACCCCCCACACCCACACACACACACCCTCTTGGTTGGGGGAGGAGGTTGCTGCTAGTTACTGCTGCTATTGCTGCTCCTGCTGCTGTTGGAAGTTTTACAATCCCTCGTCGTCGTCGTCGTCGTCGGCGGGTTGGGCTTCCCAGGAGTTCGCACTTCCGACTTAAGACAAGTCAGACACATACACACAGGAGAGCATACAGAGGAGGTGGTAGTGCGGGAGACGTATGGGGCCAGCTTTTTGTAAAACATTGCAGAGAAGGTAACAACTTCGGCCCGCTGATCTGCGCCACGCCGATAACGATTAACGGCGCGCGGGGTCGGGTCCCGGGATGTACCCCGGGAGACGAGCTCCCAGACTACTGGGCTACCGGGTACTGGATGGGCGGGGAGAGAGAAGGGGAGGCAGACGAAAAAAGAAACACGCTCCGGTAGCCCGGCGGTTGGTGGGAAAACTTCGTGCCACCCAGACATGATTGGTGTCAGCTCCATCGTTACTGCGCTACGCCGAGCGAGCTCACCAAGCGCCGTCGGGATGTTGTCGAACAGCATCGGCGGGCGGTTATGCGCTGATAAGATGTTAAGTACGTTTTACAGTCACGGGTGCGCTTCTCGAGTCGGTCGGGGCGGCGAGGTCGTTGGCGAGCGATCCCAACAAAGTAGCGGCAGAAGCGCCTTTCTGGATCGACACCGGCACACCGGCACGACCCCCGGCACGTTACGTCGGGACGCAAGTTTGCATAAAAGAAGAAAAACTTGCCCAGCGAAAAGCCGGAGGTTCGAAGTTATGAGCGGTCGTAAAAAACTTTAAAGCCGCAGACGAAAACTGACGACCTCGATGCTGACGACGACGACGACGGTTAGTCAAAGTTACGGCATTCTACGGCAGGTGGAACGGCACGCCACGAAGAAGGGTACGCTACGACCGACACCGTGACTAGCACACAGTAATGGCATGGTATTTGGTTGGCAACTATAGGTTTTTTTACCCCTTTTTTCCCCCGCTGAACTACTTGGTAGACTTGGATATCGGGTCGGCAGCGATCGCTATCCAGCTAGACCATGACCGTGCCCCCGTTTCTATTACCCCGAACGAAATCTTCGTTCCCCGGGAAGTGGATCCAGCTTCAGTTACCGGTCCAGGTTATTCCAGGGACCAGAAGCCCAAAGCCTGGTGGGACAATCTGGTCTACGCCCGGGTTTTGTCTATAACGTCGCTTGCTGCCAACCGGTGACCGGTGATACCGACACTTTAAATCCTCCGACTGCAGCGAGCCCACTTCCTAGCCGTGCTACTGAAATGGACCAGAAATCGGACCACATCGCTGGGCCCTGGGTGAGCGCTGTTGAATCTTCACGATCTCTCCAGGCTGCTCCAGAGTTCCAGAGACAGCCGACGGGACGGCACGGCCGATAGATAGAACACGAAGCGATGTCACCAATGTCGATGTCTACGACGCCCCGCGCGACGGTCCAACAGTTCCGGACGTGCCGTGACTGGCTACGACGGAATGGACACACACACACGCTCGCGCCAGGCGAAGCGAACTACACTGTGGCAAGAAGTGCACACGGAATTTCTCAATCGGCATATCATCACCAGAAACTGCACGCCTGGCCTGGCCTAGCCTGGCCTGGGCTGGGCCCCTCCTTAGTGCCTACTGAGACAGACCGACCGCCCGCCCGGCCCATTAACGAGCGTCAAGTGGTGCTCGGTGGGTGGTGTCAGTACCCACAGGCCCGGCCGCTTAACGGCTCAAGCTGATCTAATTAGCCTACAAGCGCCACTCGAGTGCCACTCGAGTCGTTCGAAGCTCGGCGAATCGGCTTAAAGAGTGGCGCTACTTCGGAAGGGCTTAACAATAGTGGTCAACCCAGACTCCGGATACGCCGGACTCCACTTGACAGATGCTTCAGGGAAATCAGCACCATTCGGCCTTATTCACGCACTGTGACAACCACTTTTCGTACTCTTCAATGCGCCTACGTTCGAACCGACACTGACTGAAGCGAGCCAGTGAACCTGGAACCTGGTGCAGAGCTGGCCAAGCGCTAGGTCGAAAATGTACTACCAGTATGTACACACAGGGTACCAACATTCACGAACCACGAACTGGCATCAAATTCTCAAAGGAAGCTCGCTGCTAGGGGGTCAACTACGACCCAGTAACCGAGGTTAATAAAAGTATTTGGTTTTTTTGTTGATAGCGTTGTCATGTAGCGCTGTAGTAGCTAATGATTTGAGAATCTCGTACCCAACTCGAAGTCATGGCCATGTTCTGATGGCTGTGCCTTTGCTTCTATTTAATTAAAACAAAGTATGTTCGAACGAAAATCAAAGGATTTTATGCAATTAAGTGGAAACTATTAGGACTTCATTAATTCATGCGGTTTTACAATAGATGGCATTACTCATCAAATGTCACGTTAATTAATGTTAATTTTTGTTTATGAAATATTTATTTGACAGCTACTGGCATAATATCTAATGTAGTATAGGTTTTTTGAGTAGAGTGTAACCAACACCTTTTTAAAGCGTCGAGTTTTAAATTTCGAGTGTCCTTCCTGGTAAAGTGTTTTTGCGAGAAGCACTTCTTCATTACTTCAATATGCTACTGCTACAAAGTGCTACCGAAAGTCTTCGTATTTTAATGGATGTTTATGGTGCCCATGCTCTTGCTGAGAGAACGGGTCCGAAGTGGGTTTAAAAGTGGTGATTTTGGCTTGCCAGACCAAGAGCGACCGGGACAGCCAAAAAAGTTCGATGAAGAAACGGGGTTATTGTACCGAATCGTCACTGGTGATGAAAAAGGGAGATATTGGGAGAATCCTAAATGCAAAAAGGCATGAGTACAGCCTGGTGAACCAGGTCCATCGCGCAACGAAAGCGAAATATTCACTGTGCAAAGGCTGAGCATATGGTGGGATATGAAAGGTGTCGTGTACTATGAGGTTTTAGAGCCTACTTAAACTATTGATGGACAACGCTATCCACAACAATGTATGCGTTTGCGAATGGAGTAAAAGACATAGTGAAATGAGTTTTCTTGCTAGCTTCCTTCCTCATTTCCTTTCCGCGATAAGCATATGCATTTGTTACCTGATGCTAGTTGCTGCTGGATGGTATTATTATGATACAGGCCGTGTCTCTACGTCCCTAATAGCTTATGAATATACTCACCTTAGAAGGATCGCAACTTTATGCAACCTTTACTTTCGTTTTTCTTTACCCAACCCTACATCCTAAACCTGAAATATTCACAGCCCACCAATAAAAGTGTATTGTAAGGCTGGGCAAGTTAGAACGTTTACGATAGAGCAGAAAGTAACAACATGATACCAAAATTTTATTAAAAACATAATTTTAAAAATCTATTTCTTTCGTGGACTTTCTCTAAGTCCTTTTTTAAAGCTAAAAAATAAGTAAGTCCTGTGCTAGACGACTGGGTTTGGTAAGCAGGGCCGCTGAACCATCCCACAGCAGCAAGCTGGATTGGCCTTGGTTTCGGGCTCCTCAAGGCTTAATTATTTTTGAACGTTTAATTAGTCAAACAACAGCTAGTCTTCGGTGTCGCCACACAGGAGTATTCGTCGGGAAACAATAGTTGTAATGATCCCATGCCGTCCGTTGGTGGCCCTAGCACAGTGAACGGTCGAGTGACTCAACAGGCCTCGATGCAAAACCGATTACCAGCAATCGACTACCGAGCTCCTGTCCTGGCCTGGTGGCGCCTATAGGGGGCTGCTTTGTTGTGCACGGCAACGTTTTGCATAAATCCATTGTACAACCTAATCTTTGGCTCCCCTAATGGAACACGGCTAATCCCCAGGTCCCTACCGCTGGTAGGTCCCGTCATGATCCAATTTCGCTTGTATCCTGCTGGGAGTTGTTGGGTGGTGCGATCCTTCGCATCTCAATCGCATGCTGCATGTGTACCGGAGGGCCGGATGTTCGATTACCTCTCGCGCTGCCTTGCGTTGCACCCCACCCCGCACTCAAGGTGTGAGGGGAGTACAAAAATGAACTACCAAGCAGGCCCCGTGAAGCGCAAATCTCGACGAAAACCGTCGCATAACGAGCCTCCAACGATGAGCTACTCATAATAACAATAACTAATAGTGTGCCCGAGCCATGGACCCGAGCCATCTCTCTCGGCAGCAGCCAAGGTTCGCGTGGGACTCGTCTGGCCCGACGTCTGGCCCGGCGCCAGACGGTGGCTTGAAGGAGCGCGCGACTAAGCAGCGAGTGATTATTCTGATTGTTACGACAGCGGCACCACTTTTCTGATTCGCATCAAGAGCACCCAGAGCGCGCACCGCAGCGATACCGGGCGTAGCGATACCTTGGAACCTACGCAACTGGAGTGCCCGACTAAAGACCCGAGCCCCGACCGAGAAGGCTGCCCGGTCATTGGCATATAAATTGAATTGTAGTTTTTCTCTTCCTCCACCGGCGCCGAGAGCAACACCGTCCGTGCTAGTGCTACAGACGAGCACATCTTGCAGCACAACCCGGTCGACCTGGGAAAAGTCTCAAGAAGGTGTGCGGGCGTGCGGAGTCTATGGAATCGTTTCGAAAATTAATGCTATATTTATTTTCAATTATAGAAAGATTTGACATACCGTCGTGCCCTACGGTCCCCCGGCACACAGACACGGCAGTGAGCGAACGGCAGCTGGGAAGCGATAGACCGAAGGCATATGTGAGCAAATACTAGCCACTCCCCACCGCTATATATCTTACAGAGCCGCTTGGCCCAAGACGGTCTTCGATTGGCACCGATTAGTGCACAAGACGCATTAGACTAATGCATTTCCGGGCGCCCGGGGCACCCGGGAGGGTTGGCATGTCTAGGGAAGTCCAGACCAGCCGAAGCCGAAGCGATCGAACCAAGAGGCTCGAGAGACCCACAGCCAACCAGCCAACGAACGGGCATCCGGAAACCAATTCCAACTGATTATTCCTATCGAATCAACTTACATGCATTGGCTTTCTCTCTCTCTCTCTCTCTCTCGGTTGCTGCCATCTTGGCTATCTGGTCTGGAGAATGTGTAACGGCCTGTCTGGTACCTGTCGCTGAGTGTGAACACGAAGACGACGCCGGTCTAACTAACGACCTGGTAAATGATTGTGGTCGTACTGTGGAAAAATGAGTCCACGTGGAAAGCCCACCTACAGCACAATGACGCTGACTACAACCCACTGCTACTGTTCAGTATGCCCTGGCAAACACCCGGTTTTGTGGCTGAGTTTGACGTGATCGGGTCCGCAGAAAAAACAAAAACCCTAAGAAAATGTTGAGAAAACCTCACACATCATCAGCTGAAGGTGGGGCACATGGGCTGAAAAGTCCCGGGGTTGAGAACGAAACGGGATTTTTTTGGTTCAAAATTGGCTTTCGTCAGTAACGTCATCTTCATCCACACGAGCCACACAACATTCCCCAGCGCCGCTCTAACATTTCAATACCACTTTTGTAGAACAATTTATCTTTTGCCTCAAACTAGGCCTCACTTTCAACGGTATCCGCTTTATTCAAGCGAAATTTCTCAGCGATGAGCATTTATTTTTAGGTCTGCGAACAGCCAGTAGTCGGGCCCAAATCTGACGCATCCGGTGGATGTGGGAGCAATTCGATGTTCAATTCATGTTGTTTGGCAAATTGGCTTTTGTACCTTATGCGGTCGTTTCTTTGCAGTTTCGGGCTTAAAACTGCATTCTACATCATCGGTATGTCCACGACCACGTTTGAAGTCAGCAAATCAACTCTTTTCTTGTTTTTTCTGATGGAGCTTTCCATGCCATTACTGTGCTTGAATGGTATTTTTTTCTTTGAAGGGTCCTTTTCAGCGGTATGACATTGAAACACGAAGTTACTTTGGATGCATGATGTTGAAAATAACTAAAGTACCATTACTCTGCGGCACAATGTTTCACAAACTTGGCAGTAGAATGTCATGAGGCCTTAACAACTTCCTTTTAAAGGTTAGGAATAACTGCGATACTAAAAGTGGCGAAAATGCAATAAGAGTAGCGCCATTCATGGGTTAGACTCGCAGCTTTTCAGCCCATGTGCTAAAACTGCTGTCATCGTGCGCCACTATGGTCCACATTAAATATGCAATTAACCTGTGGTATCCCAAACAGCCCCCCGAATGTGACCCCATGTAGAAAGGCGTTTTTGGCTGGTAGAGATCCTCATAGGGGAGCCCTTTACTGAACCCGGTGCGGAAGTTCAATAAAGCTAAGCGAATGTACCTGCAAAAGTAGGCGTGGACGTTTCAGTCAACAGTGGCTAATGACAAAATTCTACGCCACACGCAGTGGAGGTCCACCAATACCTGGTGCAGGGGTTGTTCGCCGGGCTGCGGTTTCCGGGCGGTTTGTGCGGCTTTTAAAGCTAAACATTTATCATAAACGCTCGGAGAGTCATCGACCGGGCACTCGGCAAACCACAAACGTCCCATGTTTCAGCACCACCCAGGAACGCCGGCCTTTTCGGCAAGCTCTGCACTACGATGGACGCTGGTAACATTCAATCGCCCAAACCCCAAACCCGAGTACGAGTCGGACGCTCTCTCTCTCTCTCTCTCTCTCTCTCTCTCTCACTCTCTCTCTCTTTCTCTACGCCTATCCCTCCTGATAAGCCACCGGAATTAGCATTTGATCTGCGCTCGACGAACCTACTGCAGCAGGAGCCAAACGTAATAAGCTAGCCGGCCCCGCGATGAAGCTCGCCTCCGTCTCCGAAGAGTCTCCGAAGGAGGCCAGCACCCGACAGCCAACCGACCAACTAACTAAAGCGACGTACAGCGGAAGGCAACGAAAACAATAACAAATGGTTCTAATTTTTCGATCAGCAGCATAATTTGAATAATCATTCAATTTAAAATCGGTCGGTCGGTCGGTCGGCTGGTTGGTCGGCCTGCTGTAACTACTGGGGTGCGCGCGCGGAGCGGCTGCCATTATGGGACGCCGGTGATCCGGGACCCCCACCGGGACGTGTAAGAAGCTGTACGCGATTCGCCCAACCATGTCAGCCCCCCCCCCCAGCCACAGCATTCGAGTCGAAAATAGTTCCGGATTCTTGTTGGGCTTGTCACGGAGATGATCAGCCCAAGGAGTTCTCAGACTACCCGTAACAAGTGATGCGCCTCTCGGTACGAAGAAAAAGAGAAAGAAAGAGAGGGAGAAAAAGGGAGACAGAAGAAAAAATCCCGTAATGATTCCTTCCAAATATTCAATTACTTTCAGCCCTCCGAATCGGGGGGTTTTGACCAAATCTCGGCATCCAACGCATCCGCGGCCGTAGCCATAACCGAGCCCCATCCAGGGAGACTCTCGATGGGAGACGCTACGGGAAGCACGGGAAGTTGCGAAGAACGTTGCTCAACGTTGCGGTCAGCGGAACAGCTGCAATCGATTCGCGAAACGAGGCGGCCGAGGCGAATTTTGATCGGTGTTTTAAATGGTGACCCGCCGTCGTGTTAACCGAACCATGAAATAACCGTGGCCTCCGCTTTGGCTCGGAATGAACACGGTTGATGCACGGCGGCGATGTCACCAACCGAACAAACTCGACATCTCAAGAATCATCTGCATGAGGTAACCGACGAGATTCTGGCAGATGGATCACATGCGGATAATTGTGGACCTAACGAGCAATCGCCGATTGATAGCTCTATTAAATTTACTGTTTAATTTGGATGCTACTGAGTTAAATTTACCGAAGACAAGCCCTGCAACAACACGGTACATCGGAAGACTGAGGAGGAAGTGTCGAAGGCGTTCGACTTCGGTGACTTCACAACAGAGTTCGAGACAAAAGAGAAAGAAGTGTCGTGTTCCAGCCATAATACTGGCCAGTGGCGCTTGTGGTTTAATCGTGAAGCTTAACAATTCCCAATCTTCTCAGCTTTTCTCGTTCACGCCACATTAGTAACTGTCAATCCACGCCAGCAAACGCTAAACGGATTCACACTTTAATTGTTTTTAGGTTGTAGCGCGCTGTGACGTAGTGAAGCTCACCACACCTTTTCTCCGCCTGCCATTAAACTTTCTGGTTCGAGGCTCTGTGGTCTGAGCCGGTGGAGCCAGCACCCGATCCCCGAAGCTTTCCACCAAAAGTTGCTAACACTAACTTACAACTCTACCGAGACGCGCGGCGGTGAAACACCCACGCTGTCTAATCCTTGGCTAGTCCGGCTGACTGACCCCCAGGGAGGGAGAAAGAGCTCCCCGGATATAGGAGCGAGCGATCGATTTTTGATTCACAAATCCTTCTGATCCAGCACAGCACAAGCGTCCATCGTCGGATCGGTTCGGATCCGTACGTGCGAGTTGCGGTTTGCAAAAGTGGTTTTCCAATATCTGAACCGTGTGAAGGTGTGTAGGCGTGCTGATCACCAACGGCCGGGCCGGCTGGTGCAGCGGGAAGCGCAAACAAGCGAGCAGACACGGCGTACGGACCGCCGGAGCCCCCGGAGCCGGCACACGGAGTGCGATAGTTTTAGTTAGAAATTGAAACATATGAAATACGTGACCGGCAAGCGATAATAGGTCTCTCGCACTGCCCATGTTCTTCGACGGGGTTCGGCTGGATGCTCTTACGGTGTGTGTGTGTGTGTGTGTGTGTGTGGTATACGAAGAGTGAATCGTCAATTCCATCGGTGGCTCTAGATTGCAGATCAGCCCTGCAATCGGCCACTGGCCGACACACTATCGCCTAGGGGTGATCCCAATGATGCCCTCCGGACCCAGGGTATCCATGGCGCATCGGGTAAATATTTACAGTATTGAAGAAAAGTATATCTCCAATCATTAACGTTGTTGTCGTCGTTACCGCAATTATCTCCAGTCATTCGCAGCAACGAGCACGCCGAAAGTCGTTCGGATATGATGAAAATCGGCCACCAGCGAGAGGCGTCGTTTGTCGAAAGCCACCGCACGCGTCGTGATCACAGAATATTGCGCCAAAAAGTTCAAATGCATTACCTTTTTGTGCCATCACAGTTTAATATAGCTGTTATTCGTTTTCAAACCGCCGGACCGGACCGAACCGGGCAATAGTGTGCATTCGCTTTAATCAACTTTTAAAGATACGCGCTTCTACATGAGAAATGTTTGTTTTACATGGTTTTTTGTTAAATTTTCGCTTTTATTTAGTTTGCATTAGTTTTACAACTGGATGTTTAGTTAGTTTTTTTAAATAATAGTGTTCTTTATTGAAGAACTAGGTGTGTCCAATCCCCTGATACACGTTCCTTTTCAGGCAACCCAAGGTGCCTGGGCCCTTAGACAAATACTAAAGCAAATACTTATTACTATGAACATTACGATGGACGTTTAAAGAACATTTACAAAACAAAACATTTATTGCGCCGAGCGGCGCTGGCGTTGGGCTGCGTTCCGCACCAAGCGCCGCACCTCCGCCGCTTCTGCCCTTCGCGCTGCTTCAACGGCAGCTCGTCGCCGTCGCTCCTGCTCCCGGTAGACGTTCCACTCGCACTGGAGCCTGTCGAATGATCCCGCGAGTGCCAGTAACTTCGCCTTCACTAACTGCTCCGGCTGAAGATACTGAAGCAGATGAATATTTCCCTTGCTGAATATGAATATTTCAACCGTGCGAACGATCCCGACACCAAGGCAACTATGTTGCCCTTCGTCCAGCCTCTGGCAAATATATACAAACGTTGCCTTTAGAACGCTGGGCAACATGTCTTTAGTGGGTTTTTTCCTCCCGCGTGACCAGCACCTCAAACTCGTCCAACGGAATACACACAGGATTGGCTTCTGTGAACCATTCGGACGATTTATCTAGAATTCTCTATATAAATTCTTCTTCTCGAAGAATTCTTCTCTATTTATCTAAATTTATCTAGCCAAGCTGGACCATGACTAAGAAGTTCTTGCGTTTCGCTGGAACCAACGGGCATCCGCTTGGCGAAAACATCTTTTCTTTGTATTTCGGTAGGGGAAAGTAGGGGAAATGCATTTACGCACGGACCGTGTGGGATTCACCCTTGCTGCCGAGGTCCTACCCTCTGAACCATTTTACCGGTTTTACTTCGGAAAGGGGGACTGTGCAAGTAGGAGCGAAAGCTTTATCTTCCCACCACTTGGTTTTAGTTTTTTTCTGCTTCTTCTTCCCCTTTTTTCCTGGTGCTCCTTGAGTCAGAGATAATAGTGCTAAAATCTAGGTATGCCTGTGCATGAATGTTGATTTGATTTAATCGCATTTGCTCACCCAGTCGAATTCCCGTAATTAGTTGTTTGTTGTTTTTTTGTATAGCATTGTCGGGATGAATCCAATTTTTTTATGTGCTCCGGCACACGCTTCACGACTTTCATCAGCAACAACCTGACGGTTGCCTCTGGGACAGTGCTGCCCGCCGTCCCCGAAAGGGTGGCTGTTACCTCAGCTGGCGTTGACAGCGGTGACGCCCACCAGCTGCCCCCTTCTGCTGCAGCTCTGGCGGATCTGCAGGCTTTCGCGAACTAACCGATGGTGGTCCCGATCGGTGGAGTCCTCGACCACCGCCGCGTATAGCTGGATGTAGATTCCTTCCCACTCCGGCTCTAGGCAACGAGTTGCTCTGTTTCACCGAGCGAGTTTGCGTCACCGTTTTCGATCTTGATCATCGTCGGGGGTGAGCGTATTAAGATAAAACCATCTCCTTTCGCCTTTCGCATTTCGCCGAGGTGGACGATACTGTTGTGACCGGCCACCGTCGATAGCCTCCACTTCCGAAAAACTCCTGGCCCGCACGGAATTCCGAGGGAAGAGGTCTCGGCAGCGATCCAGGCCCATCCTGAAGTCTTCCGGGAACTGTCCCAGGGATTCCTGGAAGCCGACAACTTCTCTAAGCAGTGGAAGGCGCAACGGCTGGTGCTTGCTTTCCATTATGTCGACTTCACGATCAAAAGTGTCTCTCTTTACTCTTGTTTCACACATTTCTTCCGAAGCGTACCTTACCGAACTGGAAAAACAAAAAAAAAACTGTTACGTTCGTGAAAATGTGCGATCATGATATTAATATTCAATTTACCTGATCCTTAACCTTCTAGACAGTTCCAAACGCACCATTTCCAAGTTCCGAGCCTCTCGTGTGTGATATCCTTATACTTTGTTACAATAACCACGCCAACTCCCGTAGCTCTCAGGCACAACCGTCCTCGTCTATACGACGGACTCTGCGCTCAACAATTCACACAAACCTTTGAACATTCTCATTCGTATACGCCACATCGGGTAATTTGTAAAATCAAAAAGCATTGTTCTACAATGGATAAACACTTAACTTCCGTTCGCTTTAAACAATTCGAAAATTGCGTCGTACAGCCGCCGGCTGCTGGGTTAATTGAAAATCATTGAGAACGAGAGTGTTTGACAGTTTAGGAAAACAATGGCATTACTAGGGCGTTCAATAAGTTCTTTGCCTCGATAACAGATGGTGCTGCTACGAGCCAAATTTTTTTTTGTTATATTGGCACAGTTTGGTTCATTCGTCATATGAACGTATGTGAAGTTTCATTTCAATCGGTCACTTAATTTTTTCTTTTACAAGCCATTTAGTATCGACATGTCACAGTATTTTTTACAATGGTAAAAATCAAGTATCGTGCAGTGTTTGAATTTTTATTTTTGGAATGTGGCAAAGGCAAAGAATTTTTTGAACAACCTAGTATGTTTGTGTTATCGGGGGTTCGGTCGTCTAACGACGTTACAGCTGGGCGAGGCGTTACAGCTGTTTGCTATTAATTCAAAACAGAAAATATATTGTTGCTCGTAGGGTTCTATGCATTCCTATGCTATGATTTCATATGTATGACATTTTTTCATATGCTTTTAAACATCAAAAACATGCTGTTCGGACTCTACAAACTTCCAAAGAACCGTTGTTGTTCAACTTATTGAAAATAACGATGGATTCGCTTTTTCTGTTTTTTCTTTTGCAGCAAAGGCGGTGAAACGCATTATTTACTCGTGGAAGCGTAGTCTATCCTATGGCTTAAAAATGGTTCAACGTATCAGTAGCCAGTTTTTTTGATTATCTTAAATTCTGAAATAGAAATACCTTTTTCTGTTATAACCCGTTTTCTTTACAGACAGTTCTCTAAACGGTGTAGAATAGCTGTCAACAGCCAACGTCATACGTGACAGACGCGATTTTTTTTTCTCGCCAATTGATCAGGCTGAGGGAGAACAGCTCATTCGCAGTGGATTAAGCGCAGTGAAAGATTTTCAATCAACTATCATTATGTCGCTCGTTTCCCATATTCTTCGTCGATCGATCTCGCAATCAATTGCTCGTCAAGCTCAAGTAGGTGGCCCGTCCGCGGTTTCCGGCCATGAAGGTAGGCAAGGTCCCTGGCACTAGGCATTCGGCCAAGGAGGTTACTTTTTCTGTTTGGCGTGCTTACATAATAGCATATGAAGCACAAAAACACCTAGTGGCAACGCCTTGTAACCGTAGATCGATCAATGTTTGGGTGATTTCTTTCAGCCGGTGGCTATAAGGTTTGGAAGAAGTTGTCCTTTTTCGTTGCGATGCCCGCAGTCGGTTTGTGCATGCTGAACGCTTACCTAAAGCACCAGGAAGAGCACGACCACCCACGACCGGAGTTCATCAAGTACGAGCATCTGCGCATTCGCAACAAGCGCTTCCCGTGGGGCGAAGGCACCAAGAGCCTCTTCCACAACCCGCATGCCAACGCGCTGCCGGACGGATACGAGCATTAAACGCCGTGATGCTGTGCCGAAAAACAGCCTGTTAAGCGTGGAGAAGTTCCAGAGGAACGTCAACCATATACGCTGCTTCTCGTCAACTTGTAGAGTCAATCTTAATAAATTCACATTCGTGTGAGTTTGTACGTGGTAAGCTATAATCTATTATTGCTCGGCTAAATATCCGAAAAATCGTTTCTTCCGGGAAGCGTTTCACTCACTTACGTAATTATGTGTTCAGCAGCCGGATAAGAAATAATTTTGTGTTAATTATCCTGCTGCTACACTCGCCGAGCGTTTCTGCCCTGCAGTAGAGGGTCCTTCTGTGCGATCAATGTTCGCAGAAAACTTCAAAAAAGAAATTACTTATTTTCTCAACCCAACAGCACTATGAACTGTTGGATGGACAGACAAGAAAATCGATGATTCATTTGAATTTAAGTTTACTTCCACTCAAACGTTGTTAACTTAAGATATTTTATTTCAAGGATCTGCCGTAGTGGCTATTTACAACTTGGTGAAAACGATAAGCATTATCATAATCATAATCATCACCGCCAAAAACGATATGCAGTGCATTTTGTGATTCTTTCGCTGGAATGCTTCCGTTTTCTGCAGCTGGCGTAGCCCATCACTAACTCGAACTTGAGCCGACTCGATATTGTAATCGATCCGATCGAGCACCGTTCCCTGTTCCTGTATCAACTGCGATATGTCTTTAAAAATGACATTCAGGTCAGTGATAGAGTTTGTCATACGTAGCACCTCGTCCTCGCGGCTTTTTAACATCTTTGTGTTGTCGGCCTGTAGCAACATTATCTGTTTCTGGTTGATCGTGAGCCCAGTAGCAGGAAGTTGAAAGAAATCATCTAAAAGCTGTTGATCATCCGCGTCTGTTGCATCCGTCTGTAGCTGCAGAAAATTGTCGAACGTATCGACCGAATTACGTGAACCGAGGTTTACTGTGGCAGCCGATGAACTGGCCGCGGTAGAATCATCATCCAAGTGTACTTCGGTCAAGTGATCGTCTTGCGCCATGCCGCGGTGTAAGGATTTATTCGTCTGCAGGTATCGGTACTGTCCCGTCAAGCCTTGCAGCACGTAGAGAAAGTGCTTCTGAATGTTTTGCACCATCATCTCTTCGGTGCCTGCATAAAAGGAAACAGTAGGAAAAGGTTGAAAAAAAATGAAATGTCTTACAAAATAGGTCGTTAGCCGAACAGATTCAACCAGGGGAAAGCAGGTTGAACGTAACGTTCTGTTATCTTACCGTGTACCGTTTTTTGTAATGATTTAACATTTTCGTGGCATGTACAGATCAGCGTTTTAATCTCCACCATGTAAGCTTCCATCTGGAAGAACGAAATTTCTGTACAGTCATGCAGTTTAAGCATTAGATTAGGCCCCACCTACCATGCCGCGATTGTGAGCGCTTTCGTCGCTTAGCACCGCCCGCACTTCTGCGGACTGCAGTTTCTTCACTTCGTCCACACGTTCCTGTATTCTGCATATTTGGGAACCGTTCAGAGAAACCACAAGGTAATTGCCTCCGTCGAATACTCACTTGAATAGCAGATAGTTTGCCTCATCGTACTTTCCAATCCATCGTGGCTGAAAGCTGGTTCTTCCCGGCGACCCCAGAAGCGTTTCGCTGTCCGAGTTCTGTGGAAAGAAAGCAAATCGGGTAGAGTAGGCCAAGTTTGACAAGCTTTTATGCCGATCTTGGGAGAGTACATTTTCGTATCCTACGTTTCGACTGTGCGTGGCATTATTTCGCAGCATATGGAAGAGTTCTGTAAGGTTCCGGTGGGACATTGCAAGCAGAGAATCAATGAACAAATGTAGTAGAGTGGCACTGCTGTGTTTGTTTTCTCGATGACTGCGATTTGTTTGTGTTTTCGTCACTAACTAAAAAGGAGACTATTGAATCGCTCAAAATCTATATACACCAACAACAACAACAACGTCACAAGCTTTCGACAGCTTGGACATCAAAATGTCATTCGTTGTGTCGCTAAGCCCGGTTAACATGGCATCTTTGCTAGAGAAAGTCTTGGCATTAGATACGTTATCGAATATGGCTTGAGATAAGCGGTACTTTTTGCAGCGGAAGCATTTGTTTACTTCTTGGAAGCATTTCATGGAAATCCTTAAGAAACCAGCTGCCCCAAAAACTCTACTGCCTAGACTTTCTCTAGCAAAAAATCGTTTGTAGAAGCACAGGCTATACAGAAACTTTGCCGCTGAAAGCCTATGGTCAACAAGCTTTTATCTAGAGAGGATATTCTGCACTTTGTTGTGAAATATTTCGCCGCTGAAAATATTTCAATTATGAACAAAAATTTGTATGCAATTTGTAAACAATCGCCTGATTGCGTCATGCTCGCTGATTCCATCCTCATCATCAATGATGATGATGAAATGATGAAATATATGAAAACTCTTACCTTATCAAACGCGAATATCGTGGGGAAAACGGTTTCAACATGTAGGCTCATTTGCTCATTATGTAGCCACAAGAATGCTGATGTCAATACATTTTCTTTCAAAAGTAAGTAATATTTTGCTAGTTCCACTGGTGAGATTAAACAAAACCTTTACGTCCTTGCCGTTATCGTTTCGCGTGATGTGTGACATCAGTTTTTACGGTCGGTTAGTTGATGTTGTGATTCTGACGTAGAGAAAACAGGACGGAAATTTGCATGATCGCTCATGAGCTGGCCCCCTTTTGATGCCTTGTCGGCGGACAAGGTGAACTACTGTCTGATTTTTTATCGCCCACGGCCCACGGTCTCTATATCTACGAAACGAACACAAGAATAAACAATAAAACCATTTAAAAACCACGAAGGTTGCTCTCCTCCGGTGCCAAGTCCACCAATTAGTTCTTGATATAACTTGCACAGTCCACTCCAAATTGATTGGCAAGGGGTCGCTGTAAAAGGATGCGGGGTACGGTACTATAGGCGAACGCTGATTGGTGGAACCTAGTTGGGCTCGACCGAAACCGGTTCCTATCAGCTAACGCAGCGCTCAGCGACGGTCGTCGATGGTAAACCCCATCACAGATCGCTAACCCCGCCAACAAATTCTATGTAATGTCGTCATGTACGTTGTAAGTAGTACCTAACATTCCTAAAATCGGCAAGCTAAGCGATGTTACCGAAAACTGAGCTACATCGGAGACCACGACAGTATGGTGGACCCGGAACATAAAAAAAAAAAAAAACGACTACCACACCTCAAAAGCAAGCTCAATTTAGGATTAGGACGTACTTCTAATCACGCGGCACAAAAGTACGGCAGGCTTTCTTCGCAGTTAACGGACGGGCGTCACTGATCACGTGATTTCGATTGGAGTGACGCCGTTTGGTGGATTTGCGATTGGAACTATTCCAAACCATATTGGACAACAGACGAATGTTTGTGACGCTTTAGCCAGGGGCGCCGTTCTCGATTTCAGAGTTCCGCGGTTGATCCTAGGCTTTCCTAAACATAGCCTACGTTACGTACGGTGACTAGGAAATAATCCTTAAGCTCCCTGTTTTTTTAATCTATTGTACCACTTCGTAAACATTTTTGTCTGTGCTCTGTTGCTCTGGGCGGTTGAATTTTGCGTAGCTGAAGATCTTCGACTACTTCCTCCCAAACACATGGATGTATTTACGTTTAAGCAAACAAGCACCACAAAAATAAAACATAAATTCCGCCAACCAGTCAGCCAACAGACCCGACACGAGGCACATTATCATTAGAGCCTTGGGGGCAACACAGGGCTTAATTTACCAACGTCAGCGAATTGAGGACTGAGATAATAAAGAATGAAGACAAAAACCCGACCCGAACCAGCTCGTAGAATCAGGAATGGAGATGCCCGAAAAGTGGCCCCAAAATTGGCGGTTTTTTGCGGTGTGGCGATGGCCGAAGTGCGTCGTGGACAACGAACCACCATCTTCGGGGGCCAACACGAACGGCGCACGAGCGGTCGGAACCAAGACCTTTAAGATACCCCCCTTCCCCTCCCATGTTGGTACAGGTTCAACTCGCCCGCCCCGCGCACTTAATCATTGCGCCCTGTCGCGTTGCGGTTTCGCGGCTGGAATGAAAACTAAGACGCAATTTCTATCCTCGGCACAACATTATATAAACGGCTAGAAGGTTGTCGCGGTGGTGCTGGTGGTGGTAGTGGTTGGGTGGGGTGGGGTGAACGAGAAAAAAGACACCATGACATGAAATGACCTCTGAGGAGCCCAAGGCACTGAAGTATTTGGCAAATTTCGGTTGTTTGGGCTGCTCCTTCTGACCCTGTATATAAGATGCGCAAGTGCGTCATTGCGTGTATACTTGGGGCTGGCGCATGGGTCGTCGTATGGGTCGGCGCAGACTGTTGTTGGAACGGTGCGGAGGAGCATGCGAGCCCCCGCTGTATCAAAGTACCGATGATTGGTTGCTCCGCGGTCACCGCTCTATCTCTCGTATCTGCCTATGCCCCCCAAAAATTATACAAGGTTTTTTCTGCAAAATGGTTCATCTTCTCTTTTACATTTTACCAGCCAACTGGTGTGTTATTGGTACCGTAAGCGAAGCGGCGTTAGTGGAGCTAGTGAACACGGGGCACGCCTTCGCGTGGAACAAGGCGGAACTGGCTGAGCGCAAGCCGCGGAGTCATCTCGATGCTGAATAGATTAGGGTCTGTCTGGGTGCAGCGAATCCTAGGAATAAATATTTTACACTAGGAGCAGCAGTAGCAACAGCAGTACCAGCAACATGATAAGAAAGGCTGTTGATAAGAGCACGGACTTGCATTGTTTCGAAAGGCAATTCTCAGCATCAGCAACATCAGCAGCGGCTGAATTCTGGATCACCCTTGGAAGGGCGGCGAGGGCAATGAAGGTAGTGTGTTTCAAGGACGAACCAGGATCGAGTTTCAGATCTTGATTAGTTTACGGAAAAGGTGCACACAAGTGTACGTTCGGTTGTTTACCCAGCACTGGAACCGCTCGATGATGCTTCGCAGCGGTTGAAACCGGTAACGGCCGCCAGGCCGTTTGGGGGCTTGTTACTAAGCTTACGGTATCCAAAACACTTGTCAGGGTGTGCTGACGAACACCAGCAGACGATCTGGAATTCAGGATAGTGTGGAGGAATGGTGGTGGCTGAGGAATATTGCCAAAAAACACATTCATGTTACAGCGTTTGATCAGTTTACGGAAAAAGGTGCGCAGTTAACAATTGGCGCGCTCTGGAACAAGATTGTTTTTCACTCGTCGACACGGTACGATACAGCTTGTTGTTATTATGATGTTATGATTAGCGATGCTTCGCTCACATCACCTCATCTGTATGCGTCATTCCTACCGCCGTTCACTGCGTCAACCCTTCTTTCCAGTTCTTTCCACTCCAGCTATGCTAGGAAGCTGTCAAGAAGCAGTCAACACCGTTATAGAACATTTCTCGTAAGGTCGCGAATCACCAATTTGTGTGTGTCTCTCTCTCTCTCTCTCTATCTCTCTCTCTCTCTCTATAATGTCTGTTCCACTAGAACCGTTTTGGTGCAACTAAGCGGTGACCTCGTTCCAGTCGGTTCCATCCGTCAGTTGCGTCTCACTTCACTGAATGAAACTGGATAGCGATCCCGGCACGACTACTGGATCCTCCGAACTTACTACACTCTACCGAAACACTGCCCTTCGATATGATAATATCTTTTAATAAAAATATTTTTCATTTTGTTGACGTACCGTAGCGAAATAGTACCTCGGATACACAGTACGTCTTTTAAATAACGTTTTTTTTGTTTGGAATTCGGATTCGGAAGGCAGATGAAAAGGTTATGGGGCTTTGTTGTGTCGGTAGCTTTACAGCCGTGTTGCAACCACTTGAATCGCTGGAATGTCGTCGTAAAATATGATCCTTTCAAGACCAATTTGAGCTACGGGCACAGGAAAGACTGTGACAGATCAGACGAATACAGTGGGTGGTCAACGACAACAAAAAACAAAAAAATCTCGTCACGTAAAGGACATACTGTGTCTGCTGTTGCTGGTCACATATTACAGAGACGATAATTTGACGGCGCCACGTTGAAAGGGAAAAAGGCGCCACGTTCGGAAAATTCCGGCACGGTGTCCGGTGTCACGTGACTCACAATATGGTCAATTACATCCGTACCTTACCGACACAACCGGAAGTAACAAATACCCGGTGCGATAAAAATACAGACACCGACAGAGTGCTCTCCAGATCGCCGGTTCTCGACACACGGTAGCAACTAGCACGCTTCTGCATTAAACAACAATTCAATTTATCCCAATTATCGACGACAATGTCTCACCGTGTGGGTTTTTTTTTATGACGGTGCTGCTTGCGCAACATGCAACTGGTTAGGGCGTAAACAACACCGATGGTCTGTTGTTTTGTATTGTTGATGCACCTAGACTATATTGAAACGATCTCTGCTCCTTGTTGCCCGCTGCATTGGAGTTGTAGAACGTTTGCTTAGATTTTGATAGGCGTTTATCAAGGGCGACATTTTGTGTTTCGAGATCATATTCTCGAGCTTAGGACTGGCGGAAGCCGAACTTGTCTGTCTCTCTGTCGGTTTCTCTCCGTCGGACATCAATCGCCAGTCGCCTTATCAAGCGAACGATTGGGTGGCCGCGTGTGCTTACACACATACCAACAGCAGCAAGTGGTTGCCATGTGCTCAATTATAAATCCGCAACGCAGGGCGGGGTGGGGTGGCTCCACCTGAAGAGCGCCGCGGACAGTTCGCGATCTGCCAATAACGGCACAGCCGCCACAGGTCGCCACGCTGGTATGAACGCGAGGGTCACCGAAACACACTCTTATCGCGGCGACCCCTATACGGCGGAGTGACGGAGCCGCCGGAGGCGTGAGTGAGGAGGCACACTGGGCCCCGGTTTCGGTCGTGCGCGTGGATGCCAAAAACCTGCGAAATCGGCTCGGCTTTGGGTCGGGTTAACAACGGACGCGGCAGGAACACGCGATCGCCATCGCGATCGCGTACTCGTCAGCGTGGTGGTAGGCGCCACGTCGTAGTAGTGGTGTAGTGGCTCCTGCTGCTGCTCGTGACGTGCACGGTGATGCGCGTTAACGTGCTGCGGTTCCGGCGGGAAGGACGCGACAGTAACAGGTGGCTGTGGCCGGTGCGAGGAGCGTACGATCGCGCGGCGCTTCGACCGACACTTTTTATTCTCGCGTCCGACGCGACTGCCCGCAGTGTCGATTCAGTCTTCAGCGGTGTACATCGGCGGGCTAAAGCGAGAGATAGCAAAAGCGCAAGTGCCAGTTCGACCAAGACCCTCGCCTAAAAGCGGGAGAGAAAATAATACATTCTGAGAGCTAGGCGCGGAACGCAAAAAGGCTCTGCTGGTTCACTGTCTTTTGGACACGACGCTACACTCTCTGCAAGTCAACAGTGGTGCGTAGTGTGAAGGCGAACCAGCAATTCTCTCGTCGTCGCCCGGTGCCTCTTTAACAAACGGGCACGCGGTTACTACGCACGGACCCAGAAACGGTAAGGCATCTGCAACTGGCGGCAATCGACGCTACCCTGGCGACCGGCGATCAAAAACGAGTCTATCCGATCAAACGCAGCAGAGAGCGAGACCTCAACCTAGTGTGTACTGAATCTGAAGGACCGCATCGTAGGAAGGGTCACGGCTTTTGGCAGTGCTCACGGGAGCTGGGGTTTTGCTTCTTTTAGGCCACCATCGCTGCGTGTGCCATCGCCGAAGGAAGGCCAACAGCCGGGCCACATGCCATGCCAAGTGTCTCTCGGTGCAACTACGTGCTCAAGACCCAAGCCACGCATTTTCGCACCCTCAGCGCCGTGTTTTTGTTGATGTAGTGGATCGCGGCCAGTGTGTCCCCGTTTGGCGTTTGGTGGCCCAAACGGCCTGTGGCTCTCCAGCTCTCCGCTCGTCCGCTTTCGCTCCTTCGCACGTAGCGGGGGGCGAGATCGACGAAAGGGAAAGTGTTTGAGTGTTCAAACCCTGGTCGGGGTTTCGTTCTTCGGTGTGACGGCGACGGCGATCCACTCTCCGTGTCGCCGGCGCCAAGCAATTTGTAGAAACGAGAAAAAACGAATGACATAGTGAAAAAGAGGCAGAAAGATAGAGAAAGAAAGATAAAACAGAAAGAAAAAAGGAGACAGAGTGAGGGAGAGAGAGAAGGGAAAGAGAAGGACGAAAAGGAGGCGAAAAGATAAGCGAATGTGCGGTGGGTAGCGTAGGAATTGTACAGTGTTCTACGTAAACATAAAGTTGCCCGCGTGTGTGTAGACGCCGACGCCTTCGTGAGCATTCCCCCCGGGTCGATCTAGTTTCTCAACAGCATTTCAACCCACTTCTAGCCTGCCTACAGCGCCAGCCTGCCGAGAGCATTTTCAGCCAACATCAAAGGATTCGAGTTTTTTGCAGCCATCTTCAACGTTTACATCCACAGCTCGCTGCTGCTCTACGATGGTCCTTCGAAGCAAGGTGAGCAAGCTTTTCTAAGAAACCGTTCTATTTTTCTGGCCTGTCTCATCTGGGAGGTCTCAAACTGTACCGGAAGATTGTGAAAGAGGAGAATTTTCGTTTTGTCACCCACTGCGAGGTAGCGGAACGCAGAACTTCCTGCCGGCCATGGCTGAGTTCAGTCACACGTCATCAAGTCTGCCTTGATAAACGCGACCTGTTTGGCATCATGTTCTTGGCAGCAAGAGACTGGTGCTAAGCTTCCTGCAACTGTCCCACTTACAGCCGCTATCAAAATGTGAGACATAAGAGCGAAGGATGGTCTCGTTACACGTGGTGAATGTTCAGTCAAATGCATCGCGCCGTGCATCACTGAAGGGCGTGTTCCGGAGCGGGGCTGAGTGGCTCAGTGTTCTGAGAAACTCACTTCCACGGTTCAGTGGTCCACCGCTCCACTTGGCATAATTGTTGAACAATTGGCAAATTGTTCAACTACCACAGCCTTGTACGCACACTACTCGTAGTAGGCTTTCGCATACCTAATGGTCCCACCATTTGGGCACAATAAAGTGGCAGTAGTTAACCCTCACCCTCAATCAGAACAGATGGCGCGCTGCGACCGCAAGATCGCCGGCAAACAGTACGAAAACAGTACAGATGCCTGGCATCGGACGAAGCGTTAAGACTGCTGGAGAAGATGGAAGAAGTTCGTTTTTTCTGCTAACTTTCCTGGTCCTGACCTCTGTTATCAGACACAGGCAACCTCAACTACATCACTTGCTCCATCCCGAGAACATTTGCCTACGGGCAGGGCATTTTTGGGTTTTTGCGTTTGACCTCGGTTTTGGCGATCCGGCCGAATTTTCAAATTCACATCAGTCATGCGAGTGATAGCAGGCTTACTTGAACACACACACGCACAAACACACCCATACATCATTTACAGGATGATAATCAACAGCCTGTGTCAGCAAACATGTCAAAGGAGCACAATATTTCTTGCAACCGTGGCAAAAAAATCGAACCTGATAAGTCGTTCAGCCCGACGGTCGTCGTTCGTTTTCTTTCGCTTATCGCCCTCCGCGAAAGCACAACATTTGTCGAACAGGAACGTGAAGGAAGTTGTGCAAACAAAAAGACCGCCGTGATCCGTGGGCCGAAGGGACATGGGAAGAAAAGGGTACGCAGGAGATGTTGATTTGCTATGGCAACAGCAATGAAACTAGAAAAGGTCTAAAAAAGTCACAAACTAAAAGATGACTGTTGAACGGCGGTTCTATAGACGAAAACAAATTCTACAACGAACGGTCTATTGATAGAAGCACATGATGTTATAATGTTATCTGTAACAAAGAACATATTCTAGTTTCTTCTTTTAACCTTAATCTTTCTTGTTCATAGACTCACTTTCTTGTTCACTAGTGAGTGTGTGACTTAGAATTAAACTGCGCCTGTTTGATAGGGGGGAAAAATTGTTTTAGATTCCATGTTTCGAGCAGTCGATCTCTTATCGACTACTACCAGTATACGAACGGTAAAACATACTACTTTTGGGAATTTCCAAATCGACTTATTGTACAGTACATGTCACTTATTTTGGCCTTTTTTGAATTGACGAAGTAAGCTATGTACTAGTGCGTACAGAGAACAGTGTAAGCAGCGGTATTCGCGCTTTGTTCGGCCAGAAAAAAACGATGCTGATAATAAAAAAAAATAACCTAGATAGCACCATATCTGCGTGACTAGCACGATTTCTCAACAATGTCTGGCGTCACCTGTACGTATGGCTACCTCACTAGACTGGTCTGTCACTGTTGGTTCCCTAAAGACGGTATCTTTCTTCGAATCGATATCTAAAAAAGGAGGTACTAGCAGCATATATATAATTATATATGAAAATTAGGCCATATTGCGTAGGAAAACATACGAGTATATAATGCCTCATCCTCGATAACACTAAAACTATGATGTTTCCTTTTAACATTGGAATGTAACATTAGAAACATTGAACAAGATCGGGTGTATATAACTAACAAAAGAAAAACTGTTACTGTTCGTTGTTCCATTCCTGGTTTAACTATTGTTTTCATTCCTGGTTTCGATAGCACTTGGTGCGCTATGTATTCCAGCATCAGCATAAACTTATCCAGCAGCTGCTGCAGAATCAGGTGAGGCTGTGCAGCGGCCATGGGTTCCAGCAGCAGACTGCACTCAAGGTGGAGGAGGAGGACAGTTTCCCGAAAATCTCCGATGCGCTCCCGATTGCTGCACCGTTTCCCATGAAGCTGGACCACGCCGCTGATGTGGGCGAACAGTTTAAGGTAAGCAAAGATTTTGTGGCCCTGGGCAGGTTCTTAGCAAAACTGACAAAATTACGAAGGAAGCATGACATGTTGCATCTACAACGCAACTGCGCATTGTGTATTGCCGGTCAAATCGGGTTAATCGAATTCAGCCACTTTGATGAATAACCGCTTACGGCGTATCAAAGAGTAAAGTGTTGGCCGAGTTGCAAATGAGGTGACTTTGTGCTCCGGACTCGGTGAATGCAATGCCTGACCTTGCACCTCTGCGCACCGCTCGTAAGGAGACGGCAGAAAATTGACATCGAGTGCTGATCGACTCTAACTTTGTTCCCTCTGCAGTACACCGACCTGAGCGTGCGTCTTGCGGCACCTCACCAGCTGAATCCGAAACCAGACGTAGATGACCTCGCGTTTGGCAAGTACTTCACCGATCACATGTTGCGGGTACCATATCACCGTCGCTTGGGCGGCTGGCAAAAGCCGGAGATCACACCAATGGAGAACCTGAACCTACATCCGGCGGCGAAGGTGTTCCACTATGCGATTGAGGTAGGGAACCCGTTTTTCTAGAATTTCTCCAGACTAACCCCCCAATGTTCCGCTAGTTGTTCGAAGGGATGAAAGCGTACCGCGGCTACGATGGAAAAATTCGTTTTTTCAGACCGGATATGAATATGGCACGCATGAACGTGACTGCCCACCGATCCGGTCTACCGACGTTCGAGAGCGAGGAACTGATCAAGGCGATGGCCCGGCTTGTAATGATTGACTCAGAGTGGGTACCACACACGGAATCCGCTAGCCTCTACATACGCCCCACTTTGATCGGCATTGAGGTGAGAATGAACGACCTATCAATCACTGCTTGATCTGTGCAAGCAGTTGTTCAAATAATTTACTCAATCGACAACTTAAATTTCGCTAGCCAACGTTGGGGGTTGCTTCGTCGGATTCGGCTCTGCTCTACACCATCTTGTCTCCGGTTGGACCATACTTTAAGCCTGGTGCCAGTGGGCTGAAACTGTACGCTGATCCAAAATACACAAGGTCGTGGCCCGGTGGCGTTGGTGATCGGAAAGTTGGCTCAAATTACGGACCAACGATCCATGTGCAAAAAGAGGCCCTACGAAGCGGTTGCCAGCAAGTTCTGTGGTTGTACGGCGACGATCATCAGCTAACCGAAGTGGGTGTGATGAATATTTTTATGCTGTACATCAAGGAGAATGGAGGTAAGATTCTACAGGCCAGTTGACGGAGTTGGCCCTTGTTTTACCGATTATTTTCCTTCATATTTAAAGAGCGTGAACTTCTGACACCACCCTTGGACGGACTAATATTGCCTGGAATCACGCGAGACTCTATCATTCGTTTGTGCCACGAGTGGGGAGAGTTTTCGGTTAACGAGCAGAAGTTCACCATGTCTATGGTGAAGAAGCTGACTAAAGAGGGCCGAGTAAGTATTCGAAAAGCGCAATAGTAGCCTTTCCAATTACATTCCACGCGGACATTTGTTTTTGTTAATTTGTCGCTCCCACCATCTCATAGCTTTTGGAACTGTTTGGCGCTGGAACGGCTGCCGTCATCAGTCCGATCGATTGTATCTCATACTTGGGTGAGGATATCTCCATACCGACGCAGAAGCATGACAATCCGGTGTTTCAACGCCTCTACAACACGCTCACCGACATCCAATACGGGAAGCTAGAACACCCGTGGGCGTACGTCATAGATTAACACGTTGTGTCTTCTTCTTTCGCAACATGTTTGCATTTATGCAAGTTATGCTGTGATTAAATTGGTATGTTACGGTAGATAGAGTGAAAAATACTGCGTTAAACGGAACTAGAGATTTAAAGTTGTTGGCCAACCGATGGAGAAGCGAGAGGTAATAGAATATCTATCCACAGCCTAATAGAGAAAGTAGGTAATAGAAAATCCTTCACAGTTTCGGATGTCTGGAACAATGGCCGAATTCAATAGGTAACTGCACTCAACTTCACTACACTTTCCTTCGTTCTTCGGTTTTTAAATTTTTCCCCACCTGGCCACTATTTACACTTCACTTCTAGCGCACTGCCGTTATCCGTTTTTTCTATCTAAACCTCATCTTAGTCTTACACGCATTCCGTTTATCAGCATTCCCTTTTCTTGCCTGTATATACAACATTAGTTATACTATTAGAATAATTTTCTCATGTTGTTAGCCGCTGACATTTAACTAATTTAACACTTACACCAACAATACAACAGCAACATCATTCATACCCTTCTGGCTACCACCAGGAAAACAATTTGCGTAACAAATAGGAGTTCAAAATTGTCTCGGCTCTAAATGTTTTGTATTTATTTTTGATGCATGTTTCTGTGCTGTACAAGCAATAATGCTGTTCTTCATACCAAGCGAAGATGAGCCAATTCCGATTTCGTTTGTACTTCCGGTTAACAATGTATGTTAGAATAACAACAAGGCAGGTTGTTGTATATATGTGATGTATTTTATTGGCAACCATTCAAACATACAGGAAAAGTTGGTTGGTGAAGGAAGGGTAAAATGGAGGAACCCAATGCCATTTCACTAGCAGTAAAAGACTTTCTCTTGCCATTTCACCTACGGTGATGATTTGCGAAAATGACAGACTAGATACGAATCAGCGACATCGATGATTTTACCTTTTTGTGGTTGAACGTGCATTTACTAGGATTTTAAGGAGTAAGTCATTTTCATGCAAAGAGCATAGCTGACAGATCAGGAGCGTTTGAGGCTTTGTTGCAGAGGCATGCAGCTGGCATGCAGAGTTGCTGGCTCATAAAACACGAACGCATTTAGCTAAATTCAATAGTCCGGATGAAGTGTGCCGCGAAAACTCGTGGGCGAAAAGTGATACGGCTGGAGCGGTCCGCAATGTGATGTGATTTGAACTGCTACACAAAGTGAATTGCGTTAAAGTGCCACTCACCCCAACCGTGTTGGTTGTGGGACTTTTTGTTGTGATAGGGTATGTTTCCATTTAATTTCCACTGAGCATAATGATGAAACAAAACTTTGCATCTAAACAAGCTTACATTGAAAATGTACATTTATTTCATTTCATTTATTTTGTATTTTTAGTAATTTTTTGTTTTAAAACAACAATGTTGTCGTACAAATGGAGAAAAAAGTGCATTTCACAACATATTTGTCTCTTTTTGTACATATAGCGAAAAAGAGCTTGCTTTGTTTATGGAGCCGATCCTGATTGTTGGCTTAGGTATACCAGAAAAGGGTTTAATAGTGACTAACGGACGGAGCGACTAGCGGCCTTGCGCACATACCTTTTGTGGCTCCTTGACAAGCGTTAATTTTAGGTTAGTCGATTTGCCACATATTTGCTATGTAACTCGCGATAGTAATAGTGCAAAGACATGGCAAAATTATACAAATAGAAATAAATAAGGAAAAAGAAAATTTACAACCTATTTTTGTGTGTCTACCATTTGCTGCTAAACAATCAACATCGCTGACGATCGTCCTCAAAGAACAGCATACTCAGTTCATTTGGTAATGAACCGAGAAAATAAGTATCGCATAAAGATTGCCACACTGCTTTTGATCTTTTACTTTTGGCTAGAACTGTTCATTCTCAATGTATCCAGCTCTAAGCATTCCAGTTCCAAGCGATTGAACTATTGCTTCGCTGTAGCTAGAATACAGCCTGAAATATTTAGCATTGTTCTACGTTTGTCCTTTACTGGTTAGTTCTTGGCGTATGCGATTTAATGCATATAATACTGAGGCATAGAGGTAAGTAGCATTTTGATTTTGAACTTGTTTGTGATTCCGACCGAGTAAAATGTTTGTACTTCTAAGTGGGCATCACTGTCACCAACATCTTTGTCAAATTCGTCAAAATACTAATTAGTGTTTGCGATACGGGTCCTTTTGAAAACAGTTAAAAGTGAATTTCTTGTTTTTCATAATGTTTGAAAGTATTCAAAAACGCAATTCCATGAATCCATTCCACTTCACTCTATTCATTTATACTCTAAATTTCCGAAAATGGGGATTGGAACCACCAACCCCGTGCGTAAAACCCACTAACCGTTACAGAAAACAACAGAGATTAACATTGTCTCCAGTACAAGCCAAGACCGCTCAGTGGTGCGGACACCACGAAATTGGGCTGCCGATTTTACCTATATTAGCAAAGGCTGTTCCATAAGTTCGTTAGTCGATAAGAAAAACACATTTTTATGCTTTGAAATACACTTAATTTTTCAATATGACCTTCCTGAACATCAATATACTTGTTCCAACAAGACTCCTTATGAATTCCATCCCTGAAGTGAAAAATTGGAACGCCTTCGAAATACGCCACCGCAGCTGTTATGACGTCATCATTTGATAATTTGACGCATTCCACGCACGATTTTTTTAAATCTGAAAACAGATGGAAGTCGCTAGGGGCCAAATCTGCTGAATATGGTGGATACTCCAACAATTCGAACTCTAATTCACGGATTTTTGCTATTTTCAAAATGCTCTTGTGACAGGGTGCATTGCCCCTATGAAAGAGGATGTTTGTCTTCTTCAAACCGGGTCTTTTTTCACAAGTTTTCTATTTCAGTTGGTCTCAAATTTCAGAACAATAATCAAAATTTATTGTTTTATCAGTTTGCAAGTAATCCGCTAACAAAATACCATTCGCATTCCAAAAACTGGTGCCCTTTTTGGGCGATTTCTGGACACGAACTCGTTTCAGGGTCGAAGAAGCAGGTTGACACCACTCTTTATCCGCTTGTTTTGATTCAGGATCATGGTGATAGACCAAAGTCTCATCCATAGTGATGATTCGATGCACAAAATCCACTTTATCCTATCGAAAACGCTTTAAATTTTGTCAAGAAAAATGCATTCGAATGTGTTTTTAGCGAACGCGGTACCCATTTTGCACACAGTTTTCTCAAACCCAATACTTCACTCAAAATATTGGTTATACTGCTCAATGAAATGGCTAGGCCTTATACTAAATCTCTTTAAGTGATTCGACGATTTTCGAATACGATATCCTGTATTTTTTTACGATTTCAGGTGTTGTGTCTGTTTTTTACGTTTTTGACATGTATCGTCTTGAAGTACGGCCACGTTTAAACTCAGAAACCCCCCTTTTAACCCCTTAATTGAAGGCGAAGAGTCCTTATACACGTTCAACATTCATTCATAATTTTCCTTTGCTTTTAAACGCTTCAAAAATAAAAGTTAAATTACTGCACGATACTTGATTTTTTCCATTGTAAAAAAATACTGTGACACGTCGATACTAAATCGCTTATAAAAAAAATTAAGCAACCGATTGAAACGAAACTTCACATACGTTCATATGAAGAATATAACAATAAAACAAAAAAAAAATTGGGCTCGTAACAGCGCCCTTTGTTACCGACCATACGAACTTATTGAACACCCTAGTATGCTGTTATTGAGTTCTGTATCAACTCGTCTTCTAGGGTTAACGCTCCTCATGCACTGGATGTGGGTAAGCAAGACAACGGCTGGACAAAGCAGAGAGGGAAAGCTGATAAGCGCTGCGAATGGCAGAGCAGGATAAGGATAGTTCGAAAGAGAGGGATATAATATAAAACCAGCGATCCTCCTGTCATTGCGATGTTTTTGTGGTTTGTTTACCGTGCAACACACTTCTTCTTTCACTGACAGACTATGTGGTTTCCGCGAAAGTAGAGTTATTATCACTGACATTATCACTATGGTATGAACCGGTTTCTCGTTTGAAGACGTCCCTTTTCGTATGGAGTTCGAACTTTCTTGAATGCTTTCTCCATCTGGTGAAAACCGCAAAGGAAATAAGAAGCAGACCAGTAAACCCATCACTGCAATCAACTTCTGTTTGTTGTGGGACAAAGTTTTCATTGTGATTTTATTTTTGTCGAATTTCGAAAATTCCGGTTCTTCTGATACAATACGCACATTAGTTATTGGGAAGGAATCTCAACTACCAGCATGAACGCTGTTGAACAGGCATGCGTTCCGCACCTAGCGTTATTTATCAAGGAAGACGCGGTCATCGACGGTGCCAATGAGATCCTGAAGACTATCAAGCCGCATTGGCACATCAAAGACGTGCGGCATAAGGTTAGTATTTGTTAGGCCATGTAATTTGTTTAGTTAAGTGTAAGGCAATGTTGTACCTTAGCGTTGGTAAGTTTTCTCGTCATTCAGTCTACTTCGATCATCAATCTTCAGAAAGATACACTAACAATTCTTAAATCTGTTATAGTTATTAGATGCGTCGATTCACAAAGCTTTGTGTCACCTCTGGTGCTAGATCAGCTTGGTAGCACAGGCGCTGGGCAGGCACAGCTTCCGAGTTGCTCGTTTCGGCCAGTGATGGTTGAATCAGTTTATTGCTGTCGTTCGAACGTGATCTCGACAGTGAAATTCGGCACATAAATCACAATTCAACTGTAAAAACTGGCTTATCACAACATCACGTTACCGCGCTTATCAAGCCGCTTCTCGTGGCTTCACCATCACCTAAGCGCTAAACGAATAAGAGCGAACTCATTATAAGCATGAGCCTTATGTTAGTGCAAATACAGCTTAAAGCATAGACCTTAATTGCAGTAAATGTTCCCCTCCCGTAACACCTCACGCTATAGTCATGTTTTCATTGTCTTTTGATACCAGACGGGTAATGCTCATCCAGCCTTACTTTGTGAATTTCTTTCTAGAATGGTAAACATTTCATAACGCCTTGCTATCGAACACCTTTGTAGGAATTATTTAATCAGATCACCGACAATTACCTGACGAAATTGGCAGTGGCTCCTCAATCCGAATGAACAATAGACTATTGGGGTTTTATTGGGCACCATTTAAGATAGGCCTCGTTTGCCACAGTGTTATGCTGTATTACAATGGCAATGATAACAGCGATGATAAGTTTGAATTAAAGATGTAAATAGCAACCGAATGCGCTGGCAGACTCATCATGGTTATCGCATGTCGTCGCATGAGCTTCTTCATCCACACTAGGTCATCAGAAATGTAACGAACTACCACATCACAACAATAGTAAGGTGTGGACCCATTTTGACTTTATTTTGTTGGAGCATGTTTTTTTTGTTATTTTACAGGAACGGACGTGTACCGTACAGCTCATGATATTTGAATGGTATCAATTAACTTTTTTACTCTCGTTTACTCTGCGGCACAGATGTTTACTGATGGTATCACGAATAAGCTTGTCGGATGTTTCAATCAACCCAATCAAGGCGGTGTGAGCCGCGGAGACACAAGCAAGACATTCGACCCCGATACGGCAGTGACGGAGGATGTTATGCTGATTCGCGTTTATGGCAACAAAACGGATCTGCTGATCGATCGGCGAAAAGAGACTGAAAACATCTTGTTAATGAACAAATATGGTTACGCTCCCTCCATCTATGCGACGTTCGACAACGGCTTGGCGTATGAGTATGTACCCGGGACGACACTAACCCCAACCAGTTGTCAAGAAGAGTATATCTGGCCCCTGGTGGCCCGTCGGATGGCTCAAATGCACAAAGTGCGGCCTATTCCCTTGACGGATGAAAGACCGGCGTTGGTGGCTAAGATGGACCAATTTTTAGCGTTGATTCCGGAATCCTTCAGCGATGCTGCTAAAGACAAACTGTACGTTGACAAGGGAAATGAGTGGCCAACACATTACATTCGTTCTGTTTTGAGCTAATTTTTCTCTTTAAGGGTGTGGAAGGTATTTCCGAGGGTCAGCGAACTACGGGCAGAATTTGGCGATCTGTATGCAAAGCTGCAGCGCTTGAACAGTCCTGTAGTCTTTTGCCACAATGATTTGCTACTAGGAAACGTGATCTACGACAAGACACGGAGCAGAGTCACCTTCATTGACTACGAGTATGCGGGCCTCAATCACCAGGCGTTCGACATTGGTAATCACTTCACGGAGTTTGCCGGTGTCGCAGAGATCGATTACTCCCGATATCCGTCTAAGGACTTTCAAATGCGCTGGTTGCGTGAATACCTGGAAGAGTTTATCAACGGGGAAACAACGAATACCTCGCCTATAGTTGAAGCAGATGTGCAGCGACTGTATGTGCAGGTGAATCAGTACGCTCTGGCGTCCCATTTCCTGTGGGCTGTTTGGGCACTCATACAAGCGGAGCATTCAACGATAGACTTCGATTTCGTGCAGTAAGCTCGACGTTCCGTTTTTAGTGCAATAGAATGTAACAGCAGACTGTACTAAAAGGTTTTGTTTTGTTGATTGCAGGTTCGGCGTCATTCGCTTTACCGAGTATCGCCGAAAGAAGGATGAATTTCTAACACTATGCGCCGACTAGAGTTTAAAAGTGTTATGGGTGCTACAGTCACGCATTGGCATTACTATTATTCTTTGTCACTTCGTGAATCATCAATAGTTTAGCTGGCCATTCGAGCAGACATTCCCTTATATCCCGACTGTGCTCAAATCAGCTATCCGTATTGCATTACTCAGTATCAATATCGAAGTACAAAGAGTAAACGTATCGCGGAAACCGTTTGAAGCTGGCAAAACGTTTTATTACTGTAAGTTATTACTTATCAATCATTCATCACATCATTACTTAACGAATGCTAAACTAGGCATTCCTATAGACATGCCGGGCAGCGCCGTTAACATCAGTCTTTTATAATATTGGTTCAAACGGGTTATCTTGCTATAAACTAGGAGCAACGAAATATATGATTATATCTGTAGCACTGCATCTGTTTAATTAACTGTTGGCACGGCGATTGTCGTGTACTTTTTCATACGTTTAAAATATAAATCAATAAAAGCTTACCTCTAAGCAGCTGGATGATTATCTGTGCATTATAGCAAACATAATTTTTTTAATTTCTTTCTGGAAACGGCCCGTTCTCATGATCTAATTCATGCAAGCAATTTGGCACGACCAGGAGTCGCAGCATGGATCTTACGCATAAGAACTAGGACGACATGCGCACTCACTTCTCTAAATAAATAATATAAAAACAAACAAATAAATACCGTCGGCGGACGGTAAGTCAGACATTCTAATAGCAATTGCCTAAACAATATGGAAAATGCGCCCTGATTGCTATAATTTGGTGCTCGCCATTAAAAACGTTTTATTGGTTTGTTTCTCGGGAGTTTAATGTCACCGACCAACAGAGCGCGCTGTACGACGCCGACGGATGAAAAGTGTGTATACCTACAGGGTGTTTTTTAACGATGCATGATTTCATTTGGTTATAAAAAAAACGGCTGAATATTTTCTAATGGTTGAACATTTGTTTGAAAGGTTTATTCCTTTCATTTATTTGGAAAAAATTATGTTGGTCAAATGTTTACCACGATTGGCTTGGCAGTAGCTTATTCGGTCGAACTATTTTTGAGTACATTTTCGGTTGTATCTGGTCCTATTTCGTCAATACCAACTTGAATTTAGTTCTTGAGGTCACCGATAGTTACTCGTTTGTTCTTGTAACATGAATATCGATTGTGGCTGTCGCTGTATGGCACGTAGCGCCGTCCTGTTGAAACCAAATGCCGTCCAAGCTGCAATTTCGCCGAAAAACCAATCAGCCAAAATCCGCACCAAACAGTCACTAGTTGTGGGTGCATTGGCTTCTCTTGCACGAATAGTGGGTTTTCCGAACCACAATACTGTTAATTAACATAGCCACCGAGGTGGAAATGAGCTTCAATGAAATGTGCTTTTGACGAATGGTTTGACGACCTACCACTTTGGAAATAAATTTTTAATATTTGCCCACTTTTCTGCAACCAAAATTGTATTTTATACACAAATGTTATGAATGAAGCTTTCAAACAAATGTTCAACGGTTAAAAAATATTCAGCCGTTTTTTTAGAACACAATGAGATCATGCATCGTTCAAGAAACACCCTGTATATCTACGCATGTATGAATATTAGAACTGGTGCATGTATTGTACGTGTCATCACGAATGAGTGGCGAGAGTGCCCTTTTCTCACTGAACGAACTGCGGCTGCCATCGATTTGGCGTTCCGATTACTGTGGTGCGCGGCTGTGGCGACAGAGGCGTCTGTCGGGAATCCATCTCTCGATTGATGTGTTATTAGTGCTTGATGCGCCAAAAATTACGCACCAAACGGTTAGTTTCCGGTCGACAACGGTCTGTAAGTGCAGGTAAGTGTCGATATCCGAAACAGCTACGTTTAGGCCGATTTGTATTTGCAGATGCTCCGCTTACAGACATGGTGATTCTGTGAATACGCGCGCGTGTGTGTGTGTGAAAACGTCTACATCGAGATTAACGTCAGTTGCCTACAAGCACCGCCGCATCTTGTTCACATAAAGTCGTGGCGATACCGAGTCAAGGCCTCTCTGTTCGTTAACAGTTAACGACATAACTCGGCGTGTTGTACATGCCCTGCCATTTTACTACGTTTCTTTGAAGCTAGCCCTTCAAACTAATCTATTGTTCTGTCCTTTCCTATCTACCGTTTTTTTAGTTAATTGTTATTTTACATCCAGACTTAGAGTAGGCGAAGTGCGGCGGTGCTAGTAAGCAACTGACTTGAATCGCGACCTGCTAAACAGAGCAGACGTAGATCAAAGACACTGGGACAAAACCGTACGGAAACTCGCGAGTGCTGGAAGAGAGAGTGACAGAGAGATACGTAAGAGATAAGAGCGGCCGCTTGCGATTGTGCTTGCGTAGCATTCGTATCTCGCACTCTCTTGTAATGGCGACTTTCGATCTCCCTCGTACGCACTCTGAATCCGTCAAAGTAAACCTCTTCCAACGATGCCCGTGACCACCGTGTTGTGTGTGAATAACTTTTTTTGTTTTCTTATCTCGTTAATCCGTTAGAGCGTTCGTCAGTGACCATTTGCTACGTTTCAGTGTCACAGCATGTCAGCAGGTGCAGTCTTGTCGTTTGTTCAGCGATAGTACGTCGCTAGTTGTGTGCGTGTTTGTGCTCCAATGCGTTGCCTTTGTGTTGCTGTATGGTGGTTGTTTGGTGTTGCTTTTTATAGCAAAAGCAGCCGCGAGGTTCCGCCTATAGACAACTGAACGCCTGCTGACGCTGCGCCCACGGGTCGGTAGTGCGTTTTAAAGTCTCGCGGACCCAAGACCTAAAATAATCGCTTTCTCCGGTTCTTTCGGCTCGGCGCACCACGACTTCCGCTTCTCGGCTCTTTTGGTTATTTCAATCAAACTGCAGTTTGTTCACACGCACGGCGTGAATACCAGAAAGCGCCAAGGAGAAAATACAGTCATTGATTCTTGGAACGCTAAAGTGAGCGTGATCTTACGGAACTGGAAACGCAAACGCGTCTACCACCTACATAATCCCGAACATCCCGCTAAGGACGCTAGAGCGGTATTTTTAGCCAGAATGCAACAGCAACAGCACCATCAGTCAATCAAAACGCGTCTATCAACGATTCCGACCACCTATTTCGCCGTCGTGCAGCATCGTTAACATCTGGTGGCTTTTTTCGCCGCAGCGCTATTTGTCTGTCGGTTGCAGACCAAGAGACATACCAGGTTAGCAGATGAGTATGACGAGGATAGTTCAGCTGAAACAATGCACCGCTAACAATAGTGTATTTTGCTGAAGTCCATTTCATACGTGCTGTGACGGTACACTTGACAGATACGGTAAGCCCGATACACTTTTGGCCTATCTTTTCCCTTCTCTCATTCTTCATCTCTTTCTCTTCATCTCATCTCTTATATCTACCTCTGCTTTGCACTTCAGCACTGAGCGGCAAACTGTGTCTGTTGAGCGGTCCTGTTATATCTTGAAAACGCAAGTACGGAGAAACGTTACGATAAACATGACGCTTATGGTTCCTAGAATAGTTTAAACCATTGTTACACATCGCTCAACTCAAGGGCTCCTCGTTTAGAATGAGGAAACTTTTAATGTGCGTCTACGATGTGTTATTTTTGTAGTATATTTCCACATAGTTCAGGGATGTATTATAATTTTTGTTTACAGACAATTGATAAGCATCCAGTGGGTTGCTAATCGCGTGGAGAAAGGAGACAAACAGACTGAGCACATCGATCTGGGGAACGATTGCTAACGACTTTAATCGTATTTGTTGTAATTAACTCCATGGCGATGTAAACAACGCGCCATTTGTTCGCGGAGATTTTCTTCCTCGCTTCTTTGCGTTTTCAAAACGTGAGAATTTTAAATGCATGATTCCAGCCGACTTCTTCACGGTGTGCCCCTGCGAAATGCCGCAACGCATGCATGTCATGTCCTTGTGTGTTTGTGCAAACATACGATGGCAAAGAGAACGCAAGAAGCAGGCTTTTGCAATGTGTGAACATCGTTCGCGTTTGGAGGGTAATGATAAGATGCTACCGACCGGTGCAGCATTGATGGATGCTGCTGGGAGGCGATGGCGATGATGAGAAGGAAAATGGAAGCTGTTAGTAAATAACCATTGAACAAGGTGACAACAGAGCGTGGCCAGGCGTATACATTAGTGCTATTATCAATGTTTAAAGTTTTGCTGTGAATATCGGTGGCACTATATCAGCAGAAATAGTACAAAACAACTTAAACGTAACCGGCAACAAACCTTGCGCTAGGCGATAAAGCATTTTATGGTTTAAACAAAATCGAACGTGTGAACGTGTAATTGGAACGAAATGGTTGACCTTTTTTTAAGTACGTCGCTTCCTGCTTGGGTTTCTTGGGGTTTAAATTGTGTTGCTTGGCGAAATAAGTAACCATGCCCGTCCATTCTGTGACAGGCTATGGTTCCTTTTGATATGCTTCTCCATAGTCCGGATCTGATTCTAACGCTTTTTCTGTTTCCAGAACATTTCATCGCACATCACCAGGGGGATGAGACGCTTTTTGTCGCGTTCGGATTGTGAGCATAGGAAGCACGCTCTAATCAACTCAGCGAGAATCGTTTCCGCCCTCTAAACGAGACCCAGCAGTGTGTTACCAACAGGCTAGACAAACCGCTAGGTAGGAGTAAAAAACTTGTATCGGTTACAGCTCCAGAACAATTGAAGAAAACCAGTGTGACGGCAAAAGTGTCAAAAACAGAACGGCAGTGCACATGCAGCTACGGCAGCAACCGCGGCGCCATACGCCATTGGAGAGTTCGGCTTGTTTGCCATTGCCATCGCAGTTTACGTTGTAGCCATGCGAAAGTTAAGCCTCAGCACCGGCGCCGGAATGTCTCGACAAGCGAAAACAGTACCGCAAGTGAAAAAGGTTTTGCCACCAGCCGTTCCGGAAATTTACGGCAAGATTGCGTCCAACAATGGCAAAAGTGGACAGGCTGAGCAGGGATCCGCTGCAGGGTGTCCGAGTGATCTGTCAAGCTCCGGAGAGAATGGTACAGGAGTGGGCCACAATGGCTCAGTTTGCGTTGGAGTCGACGGAGTCGCTGGCACGGCGTCCACGGGTGGGCCGAATGGGGCCTCCATTATACACGGCACTGGACTAACGTTTGTCCCACCCGTTTCGGCAAGAGGCAGCGACAGAACGATTGATAGTTCGACGGCACCGTCTAGTTTAATGTTACGCTGTGCGCCGGATGGCGGCGGCGGCATCGACTACGGACTAGACGATCAGGGTATCGATCTGACGCAATCGCCAGGCAGGGACAGCCCGGTTTCGTTGTCGGAGTCTGCCGGATCCGGTTCACGTCACTCTACGGCCAGTCTCGATTCGGGGCGAGCGTCCTCGTACCTGACCGGGGCGTCCAACTCTTCCAACCGCAGCGTCAGCGGTGTCGGCAGCTATGGTGTTTTATCATCTCCCCGCTGCTCGGTTAGTTCGTGCTCAATCGGATCCGGTAGCGGCGGAAGCAGTAGCGGTGTCGGCAGTGGAACTTGTGGCAGCCATCGGTTGAGTAATCACTCCAACCGCTGCGATCACGACGCCATCTCTGAGTGGCTCATGGAGATCCACTTTCACGAGTATACCTATCTGTTTCTGGACGCCGGTTACGATCTGGCGACGATCGCGCGTATGACGCCTGAAGATCTGACAGCCATTGGCATCCGGAAGCCGAATCATCGGGAGCGGTTGAAGCGCCACATCGATGCACTCAAACTGTCAGACGCGCTTCCTGTTTACGTACCGGGCTCGATCGAGGAGTGGTTACGATTGCTGCGATTGGAAGAATACGTTCAGCCGCTTCTTGCCCAAGGCTACCAGACCGTACACGATGTAACGCAGCTCACTTGGGAAGACCTGGAGGACATCGGTATCGTAAAGCTGGGGCACCAGAAAAAGATTCTTCTCGCGATCAAACGCGTGAAAGACATCATCAGCGGCAAAATACTGATGATGGACACACCGTCATATGCATCGACCAGCGGGATGGGCCTTTCACCCACCACTTTGCGAGCTTCCACTGGCACGGTTGGCGTCCGTACTCACAACGACGACATGGGTATCGGTTTGCGATCAGATTCAGCAAAACTACTGCAACAACAACAGCAACAACTAAATGCGCCACCCAGCACGGGTGGCTACAGTACATTCCTGCGTCAGCAACTACCTGTTCGAGCAGAGGGTAATGGTATAAATAATTCCGAAGCGATGTACTACGTTCAACATCAACAGCATCCACTTTTCGTACCGCAACACCACTCCCGTCAGCAACAGCTTCATCAACAGATGATCACCTACCCTCATGTGCACTTCGACGGCTCGCAGGCTATCTATCGACGCAGTTCGTACGACGATAGTGACATCACGCCAACCAACGAGAAAGCTTCCGTCTTGATGGCGCTATCTGGAAGTGAAACCAATCACGGGGTGCCATTGCATCAACTTCAGCAGCAGCAGACCTGGAAGCATTCTCAGCAACAGCAGCAGCAGCAGCAGCAGCAACAGCAATACTTTCAGGGCGGAGGTACGCTTCCCCGACAGCATCAACGCAACAGCTACGGCGCTCGCTTGGCGTTTCTGGGACCTAACGCGGCCCCTACAATCCCGCAACGTCAACGGCCAATCGCAAAAATCGTCGCCAACAATTTGAAACTGGCAGGTGTTGCGAGCGGAGGAACGCCCTCAACAGGCAGTCCCGTTCCTCCGGCCGGTGACGGCGGAACGGAGCCAGCAGCTACCGGTGTTGGTTTCCCGCTACCGCCGATGTTAGGTCACATTGGAAACGTGGAGATGGCTACGGCAGCCCTGGATGCAATGCACTTTTCCAACTTCTCTGGTACACCGTACCCTGGTGCGCAGCACCACACGCCATCTAAATATGGCATCCATGCTGCTGCTTCTGTGGATGAGCCTTCTGGTGCAGTTTCGAGTATACCGCGGATTGCAGGAATACAACCAGCTAGTGGACAGCAGCAGCAGCAGCAACCTATATACTATAATCAGATTATTTTGCAATCGCATCATAGCCACCACCACCACACTCATCATAGCTACTCTTCGCAATCGACGCCATCGCCACCGACACAACATACGCTGCTTCCGCTGGCGGCAGGCCCGTTCGGTGAGGGTTGCTACGCCGGCCAAACCCATCAGACGACGGTCGAGGTGCACAAGGTATCGACGCAGCACGACAATAAATCTAACTCGAGTCTTGAATCTATTGACCAGATACCGTTTGCGAATGAAAATGCCGGTACAATCAAGCAGCGCTCGTCGTTTAATCGAATGGAGCACCAGTTCGGTCAGCAGCAGCAGCAGCAGCAGCAACAACAGCAACATCATCATCCACTTCTGCTGCCCACATTGTCCTCTTCGTCGTCCACTTCGTCCTCGTCTTCTTCATCGTCAGGGTCCATCACGACTACGCTTGCAACTTGCAATGGCGCGCTGCAACAGCAATCTCCGTCCGGATCTGCGCCCGGTCTAACAGTGCAAACAACGAAGCCTGCGGCGCCAGGATCCTTTTCTCCCGTGTCGGCTGACAGTGGCAGCGTAATTGTTGCAACACCCAACGAACCACAGCAACCACAGGTTGTTGCAGAAGTTACATCCACGGTCACCGGCGATATCTACGGCACTAACGTGCTCAACGACATCGGTAACATGCTAGCGAATTTGACCGATGAGCTGGATGCCATGCTGGAGGAGGAAAAGTGTGCAGGCATTAGTGATGTCGACTAGCTTGGAACCAACTGAGCCGGGTAATTATAGGGGATCGGCATTCGATGCCTCACACTAGGCTTTGTGATATGCCGCGTGTGCGTTAACATTGAGATAAAAAAGAGAGATAGATGGAGATGAATAGAGAGAGATAAAGAGAGAGAAAGAGGGAGAGATAGAGGGGAAAACACGAAAAGAGGAAGGGAGAAACAGATTGAGACAGTGGACGGGGGTGGTAGTGACTGTGGAAGAGATTGAAAATGGGACGGGGGTGGTGCTGACTCCGGAATGTCGAACATGATTTGACTTTGGCGTGATGGATGAAAAAAATATCCTCTGTTTTCGAAAAAGCATTCCCACAATTCCTTTTGGCACGGAGTACATCCATTGCACTACTCTGTGCCCTACGATTAATAAGTGTCATGCTCTGCGCACGTAGCAATAACAATATATAGGGACATTCGTTAGTTCTAAGAAAATGACAACTAAAGAAACTAACTGCGTAGTTCTTTGTAGTGGAACAACGTAGTGTAGGAACCGTTAAAGTAAGTGTAGGGACAACCTTAAAGGATCTTGCTTACCGTAAGTTGGTAGGTGATACGGCAGACAACCAATGAATGACTGTTGCCGAGTTCCACATTCACTTAATTCATCGGTTAAGAAAGACGGAAACACACTCGTCTTCAGAAAAATCATATGGTGTGCACTAGGTGTGGTAATCAGTTTTATAAGTCACTTACCACGCTTTTTTTGTATTTTGCAAGTAGGGGAAACGCACGACTGGACATGGACTCACCCTCGCTGCCGAGTTCCCACCCACTAAAACCCTACTTGGTTCTCCATCCTACCCTTACCTTACCCTTACTTACCACGCTTCACGAGAGTAAACGAGGATTGCTTGATTAAAGGGGAACAGAAGTACGTGGACGATATACGTCAACAGTGAGTGATAGAGAGCGCAAAAGAAATCCCGAGCAAAGCATTCAGCATCAAGATGATTCATCCTCTGTACTCTCAAAACTACAAGAAGAAAAGGATGAAGATCTAGATGCGAAAATCGTTGATTCGCTTAACGCGCGCAAATTGGTTTACATTTTTGCCATATTGGCTTTGTCTGAAGTGTCTGATGAAAGGAAAACTGACGACAACCTACCTACGACTACCTATATGTATGCTCTTTTCGCCGGTTGTGTTGAGCTCAGTTTATTATCCCTGCTGAATTTTTTTCCCACTCCGACGCCATTTGGCTAAATCGTCCAGCCTCTGGCAAATATATACAAGCGTTGCCTTTAGAACGCTGGGCAACATGTCTTTAGTGGGTTTATCCTCCCGCGTGACCAGCACCTCCAACTCGTCCAACACACAGGATTGGCTTCTGTGAACCATTCGGATGATTTATCTAGAATTCTCTAGATAAATTCTTCTTCTCGAAGAATTCTTCTCTATTTATCTAAATTTATCTAGCCAAGCTGCACCATGACTAAGAGTCATGGTGCACTACTTAAGACTACCTACCTACGACTACCTATATGTATGCTCTTTTCACCGGTTGTGTAGAGTTCAGTTTATTATCCCTGCTTGATTTTTTTTCCTCTCAATATACACCAAGTTTCTCGGTGGAATTTAATGCTGTTTTCACATTTCAATTTCCAATTGCATTTCGAAACACGGATCACTGCAAACAGGAACACTTCACGATTCGGCCATTGACGCAGGAGAGAAATTGGCAACGGAATGTTACTCTTCATTCCCGAGTTCAGCTTCAACTTAATTTGGCTTGGAAGACAGGTGTTGCACAGTGCCAGTACCTTTTTGTTAAAATAATAGTGTTCTTTATTGAAGAACCCTTACACAAATACTATAACAAATACTTATTACTATGCAAATTACGATGGACGTTTAAAGGACACCCGAACGAACGTGCGAACGATCCCGACACCAAGGCAACTAAGTTGCCCTTCCTCCAGCCTCTGGCAAATATATATAAGCGTTGCCTTTAGAACGCTGGGCAACATGTCTTTAGTGGGTTTATCCTCCCGCGTGACCAGCACCTCCAACTCGTCCAACACCCAGGATTGGCTTCTGTGAACCATTCGGATGATTTATCTAGAATTCTCTAGATAAATTCTTCTTCTCGAAGAATTTTTCTCTATTTATCTAAATTTCTGATGGTAGTTACGTACTCCCTTAAAGCGCGCTGAGGTCGTAAGTTGTATCACGTCGGTTGGCTGTATCAATCGCACAATAGCTGCTGTTAGCTGCTCGCCAAATTCAGTCACGTAACCCATCGTGTTGACAATCCACGGCACACCACGATGCTGGGGATCTGCCTTACAGTACTCCACCAATGTGCGTACATTCTGGATGTAAGAAATCGGAGAGGTCACTACATTCAAACTGCCAAATAGTTGGCAGCGCACAGGGTGCACCTTTCCAAAGCATTCCACGCCCAGCAGTGGCTCCTGGAGAACCGAGGCGCTCATCGTTTCCGGTACCATCAACAACGGTTGGCCAATATCGAGATCAAGTAGCAGCACGCGTTTGGGTGATTTGAGTAATCGGTTTGCTAGATACGCAAGGCAGAGTTGATTTACCAGACCCTTTGCCGCCGAGCACCAACAAACGGCTGTGATCGCCAAGTTGCACCATGTTCCAGGCCGGATTGGCTTGAAAGAGAGATAGTGAAGCAGATGAACATTTTCCTTGCTATCCACCGTGCGAACGATCCCGACATCAAGGCAACTAAGTTGCCCTTCGTCCAGTCTCTGGCAAATATATACAAGCGTTGCCTTTAGAACGCTGGGCAACATGTCTGTTGGGTCACGAGCGAGGTTGTCGTCGAAAATGGGAACTGTGGAACTGAATAAAACTAACGGGTAACTTTTCTACGTTGTGTATTGAACAGAAGAGATTTATCAACTAAAAGGCACGCGCTTTTATAGGCCAAGGGATTAATCCCTTTCGCTGAAGTTAGTTAATTAAATTTGAATGATTAAATTTCGTTAGTTCTTACAAGCGGGAGTGCTCCGTGAGTGGCCTTCGTGGCTCCTTTACTCTCACTCGCGCGCGGGCCTTCGGGAGGACCACTCTCTATCTATACTAACAATCTATCATAATATCGAACGATGTCTTTAGTGGGTTTATCCTCCCGCGTGACCAGCACCTCCAACTCGTCCAACGGAATACACACAGGATTGGCTTCTGTGAACCATTCGGACGATTTATCTAGAACTCTCACCAGCTGCACCATGACTGAGAGGTTCCTGCGTTTCGCTGGAACCAACGGGCATCCGCTTGGCGAAAACATGACGTCAAGCGAATGAAGATGATAGGCGAGCTCTTTCTGGTCGTTCTGGCTAAGCTCATCTTTTTTTTTGTATTTTGCGAGTAGGGGAAATGCATTTACGCACGGACCGTGTGGGACTCACCCTCGCTGCCGAGGTTCTATCCACTAAAACCCTACTTGGCTCTCCATCGTACCTCTTCCGGAACTTTCCCTTTTACTTCAGACTTCGACTTTTACTTCGGACTTCACCTTTTACTTCGGACTTCCCCTTTTACTTTACTTCGGTTGCGTTTGTTTCAAGTGCATGGTGTCGTGCATGTAGATTACAGAAGTTTTCCAGGACAGCAATTAACGTATTATCGAAAACAAGAAGATTTAACATACATAAGGATACATAAGGATTTGCCCTATAATGGAAACAGTTCACAGTTATGGAGCGAACAAACAATTAGGTCATAGCTGCTGCGGATTCAACCAGACATACACGTGAGACAGCTGCATAGTACCGCATCTGTCACTGCAGCTGTGAGACGTAGTGTAGGGGATCACTAAACGATGCACAGTTAGTGATAGCAATTCTGAGCAAATATTCACTCTAGAAAATACAAATTACAGGACTATAGCAACAATAAACCTCATAATAGGTTTTTAGATGACGGTGTTGTAGTTGGTAAGCATCACATGCACAAACGCGCATGTAGTGAAACAATGGCTAACAGTGCAGAGCGAAAATATTAATCGTGGGCAGTATCCTTTATGAACTCTAACCTTTGGTAGACCCTACTAGGTGTTAGTTATTTTACTTATTTTTAAAACAATCAAAACAAGAGAAATGCATTATAATCACAAACTCGTGCGTGGATATGATGCATCCGACACACAGACGGCACATGCCAATAGACGCTTCCAATCAACCCTGGGAGCGTACGTGGGAAGCGTGTTGTTTTGTCGCGCGATGGTATGGCAAAAATCTAAATGATCCGCCGTGGCTGGTGCAAAATGACACAAAGCTATTCCCATTCGGGCCATTGACTTTATTGAAATTGTTTAGTTCCACACCATAGTGAACAGGTACAATGCGGTAGGTGATACGATGATAAGGCCGATATTTAGGGAGTAGCAAACATCAACCGATAATGTTTTCATTCTTGCACGCAGAAGAGAGGCAAATTAAGCGTAAACGGACGGAGTGCATAGTTAGGAGCTTGAGGGTTGTTAAAAGTGCGTATTTCATTGTTAGTTCATTGGCGATGTCCCGGTGACGACGGGCCATTCCATTAAGCAATGTTCGCGATTTTACTCGTTTATACCTTTTAACGACCGTCCGGTTCGATCGCTATGTGGCGAGAATAGTCAGAGCCTTGGCTGTGGTGAATCACTGTGGGGTTGTAGAAGTTCAAATAAATATTGGCAAGTTGAGGGTGTAGGCCAAGAGGACCCGTTAGAATGATAGAAAATCAAAATGGTACGCCAGTAGGAGCTGATCTGTCGTACGCATCGTAGTGCAGCAAACTATTTCTTGAGGTTACTTATAAGAAATAACGATACGATGCGTGTTCGGTTCGGTTCCAAAGGATGACGTGAAAACGAACAAACAATATTTAATGCTAAAGAATCAAACAGAAGCAGCATACTATTGCAGCATCTCAGGCAGCGTTTTATTTGGTATTTTTTATGGCAACAACGAGTTCCCTTTTGGACGAGCGAGGTTAAATGCATGTACGAGCGATTGACGTATGAGGCGGGTCCGCTAAGAATTGGGTGTAGCCTTGCGAAAGAATGGTTAAAGGAAATAAACACTAAAACATTCACAGTAAAATTAAGGGCGATCGAACGCCGAAACAGGAGACTCCGTGATCTGGGCGACGTGGTACTCATACGTTAAACATCTAGCACTTGCCTATCGCCAATCGCTTTTGGAATGGTGGCGGAAATGGTAGGGTACTTTGCAGGCATCCGTCTCTGCATAAGAGATTTTCAGGCAACTACGGAGAAGAGTAAGTGATCTTTAGATGTACTTTAGTGCGGTTTGCCGTAACAGTTTCATAATCGCAACGCAGATTCATTGAGAACTACTCAATCAAGTACCGTAACGTTCTATATATCTGATAGGGTATACAAAATGTAAAGAAATGGATACAAAACGAAATAAAAAAAAATGCATTACAAAAGCAATCGTACCTTTGAAAGAGTTTACCCATTGATGTCTGGCCAGTTTCTATTCTATCGTAGGTACTTTCGGATTACTTAGACGAGACTAAGCGTGAGCTGAAAAGCTGTTGTGAAAATCACTGAATAATTTATTTGAAACGAAATTCATCGTTCAATTTTTTGCTTTAGTTGTATTATTGTGTGTTTTGTTTTACTGATGCATACTCCAATTTTATTTCCAGTTCCGCTAATTTTTTCCTCCGTTTTCGTTTTTCGATTAAATTTTTCGGTTTGTCTGCTGTTTGTTTTGTTTGTTTTTTGTTGGTTTTATTTAATGTTAGTTTATATTTTTTTTATTAATGTTTCTTTCATAGTTTTTGTTTCGTTTTGTCATTTGCTAAACAAATTTCTTACAACCATTATTGAACGTTTCAAAATGCAATGATTGATTTTTGCTCTCACTATGTATTCTATTGATTTCCTACATTCGCACCCACCGCCCCTTCACCATCGATCAGCCTTTTTGCCTTCGGCGCTTGGCCGGTGATCGTCGTCCTCCTTCGTCCGTTTTCTGAGCCTTTTCTGTTTATTTGCTAAGCCCTTGCCGTGCCACCGACCGGTTTTATTATTCGTTTTTACCGAAACAGGAGTAACAATAGTACTATAGTCAGTATTTTAAATTTTAAAATTTAGCATTTTAGTATCTTTATAATTGTCTTTATTGTTGTATCTTTATTCTGACTCACCACTTCCCGACTCGTTATGCGGTTTTTCACGTTCTTGCTCGTCGCGCGTCCTTGCTATTTCTAACTCTAGCCGGCCAGAGTAAGGGGGTGTTTTTCAACGTTCCCCTGATGGTGGCACAAATGAGAGGGACAATTGGCTTGGAATTTTACAAATTTTGATTCGAATTTCAATGTAGGGAGTACACGTTGCAGGCGGAACTAAACAAATTAATTGACCGGATAGTACTACACTGTAATTGATGGGCGAACATTTGTCAAACTTCTTGGAAAAAGATGGGAAGAGGTGAATCGGAGCACTCCATCGTCGCACTACTGGTTAGTACAAAAATCCTCATCTGGCATGGTTTCAAGCATGTTACAAGTTTTAACAGGTTTCTTTGTTATTAAGTTGCGTTTAACCACTATCTGGAGGAAAGATTGCTGGTGAGTATCTTGTTCGCGCGCCGGTCCAGTAGAAGATACTTGGGCTGTTGGGCTACAAATGTAATTGTTTTTTTTTCTTCCTTTGGTTGTATAATCTTTTCACTTTGTCTCCTTTTTAGCATTCTCTGTTCGTGGTTAGCGGTGTGGCTATGTTAGATTGGGATAAATATCGTCTACGGTGAAGGTGGTTGTACCGATTCATCGCCTCATCGGCATCGTTGTTTGCTACAAGTTGTAGTCGTACACGCGACACATATCATTAAACACAACGTTTTGAAGATGAACGTAAGATAAATCGTCCAGGTGTGCTTGAAAACTATGGCGAACAGTATGTGATCATTAGATGTACGATATTGTTAAGAAACGAACTAATAAGCTGACATGTTTTTGAACGCTAGAAAGCAAGCCACGTTAACAACAGTTCGAAGGTAGTCGAAGGTAGTTTTGACAGCCCTACTAGTGAGCTGGAAATGTTGTTCCGAAGTTTTATTTCGACATGACTTTCCATTCTGTGAGCAACAACAATGTAGCATGTCGTCTAGTTCGCGCGGAGTGTAAGGCCGGGAATGGCCAACTACTAGGCTGTTTAATAAGTTCGTATAATCGATAACAGAGGACGCTGTTACGAGCCTATTTTTTTGTTATATTGTTACACTCTTCATATGAATCGACGTGTCACAGTATTTTTATTTTCGCAAGGTTTAAAAGAAAAGGGAATGTATGAACGAGTGTTGAAAGTATATAAGGACTCGTCGCCTTCAATGGGTAAAGTAAAACGATGAGTTGCTGAACTTGAACGTGGTCGTACAGGCCTTGACGTCTAAAAACAGCAACAGCTCCCGAAATCGTCGCATACAGGCTAACCAGGGTATTGGAAACTGTTACTGGATGTTCGGGGAGACCATACTGAATAATGTAGTGTATTTCAAACCCAGAAAATGTGTTTTAAGTTATCGATTATACGAACTTATTGAACAGCCTAGTAGAATAGCCAATCTCAATACACGGTTGCCGATAGATTCGTTCATTGTTATGTCGTCCGATCCGATTACTTGACAATTGCCGATACATGGCGGCAGTTCTCAATCGAAACAGAGGTCTCTCTAAATTCAACCGATTATGAGTTAAAATGTAGTTCGTACATTTGTCTAAATAGCGCTTGAAAAATACATTTGGCTATTAATACGGTTTGTTAAAAATAGTATAAGTGTTGCTTTTTAACGCACGAACTATAATTATTGTTAGCTACGCACGCACCCCCTTACTAATCCACCCGTCCGCCCGCCCGCATGTTCGCTTCCGTCACTACTCAGGGGGGGCCCGCAGCATCCCTCACTTGATATGTCGTGAGTGTTGCCCGATGCCAGGAAAAACGGTTTGCAAAACGGAGTGTTTTGTCTAAAGTTACACCACTCAGTGTATGCTTATTCGTTACTCTACTACCCTAAGGGGTTTGCCCCGATTCACCGTATCACACCACCACCGGAGATGTATGGAATTTTCAACGTGTTAGCGTTTTATTTGATTTAGACATTTATGCTTTACTGTCGAGCTTTTTTTATATCGTATTAATCGTAGCGTTAGTTTGTTTGTTATTTATTCGTTTGCGTTCACTGACAACCAAGGTGCGGAAGTACGGGAGTTGGAAAACGTCGAGCAGATGAAACTGGTTTTTGTAGTATTGGTGTGTACGTGGTGTTGTTATATAGCAAGGAAAAAGGGCTTACGTGTGGGTACGAAATTCCGGCCGTACCGGACGTAGTAAACAAGTACGGTGTGCGACTAAAGCTGTTCGACTAAATGGCACGTTTCGAGAGAACGAGGGCGAAAACGCTACGTTTAGTCAACAACATCTGAACATCCGTCAAGTGGTAGAAATTCCAAAAAACCTATACGCACACCCTTGCGGAGTAATTTAGTTTAGCTTTCTCGCGAAGCTTCAAATACGTTATAAAAAAGAACGGTACGAGTGTGTGTCTAGTAGTGACATGTGCGAATAGTCCCGAGAAGCCCGCGTTCTCATGACCCGACCGTACGTTACTGGTTTTTTGAGGGCGCCATAAAATTTATTGGTTTTCAATTTATTTACTGCGTAAGTGTGTGCGATAGTTAACCTGTTGCCATCCTTACGTGTTCGGTCTTCTTCACCACCTGCCATGACTTCCCTACCTCGCGGCCTTTTTTCCGATGCTTTAATGTTGTTTTTTATGTTAGTTTTCCTCCTACGCTAGGTAGTGTACGTTCTGTTCTTTGTTTTTCTTCGTATTTTCATATTTCTTCTCCCACCCCGTTTTTCTTACTGTTTCTATTTCTCTCGCCCTCGCCCGCGCTTCTTTCTTTTTTTTTCTTTATCGCTGGAAGACCGGTTTTCGTTCGTTTAGCTAGAAGTACTTGCTCGTGAACGGCTTCGCTTTAAACCTGCTAGTTAAATAGTTGTAAATTTCACTCTAACATTTGTTTCCTACGGTGTGTCTGTGTGTGTGTGTTTGTGTGTGTGTGAACGCGCGGCAAACAAACACGAACGAGTGCACAGGAGGCCGTGGTCGAGAGAAAACGGAAGGAACAATTACGAATAACAGTCGTGGTTGGTTACACGCGGATAACTCCATTCACTAGTACTAACGCTAACGCTTAGAATGTAGTCACCTCTGTCTCTCTGTCGCCCACTCGCCAGCAAACCTTTGACAAAGCATTAAACTATAACTTTAACTTTAACTTTTTATACCGGCCCTTAGACGGCACACAATAGGCCCATTCGCTATGTTTGAAGAACCAAAAATGGCACCGCTCTGAAAGGAAATACGGAGGCCGGTGGGGAGAACAGAAACATTACCGTACCCGGCGCCTCTCGAAGCTAACGTACCGTGAGTGAAGCCTCACACATTTGAGTATGAAACAGCGTAGGTACCGGAGGTGCTCGGTGCCCAGCTAAAACAGGGAACGTCGATGGGCCGAATTTGTTGACCGGAGTCATGCCAGTGCCGGCCATGCACCGGATCCTTTGCAATGAAGAAGCCGCACCTCCGACAAGCCCGCACTAGGCTTTAGCAAAAAAACCCAATTTAAAGCCGGCTGCCTTTCGCCCTACGCCAGCTTCCGCTTGTTATGATTACCCCAGCCCACCCCCCGATTAGTCAACGATCAGTTTCTTTTGTCGTGGTGAAGTTTCACCGACCGTTGAGGTTGCCTGTTATTGCCTATTACTAACTTTCCAACGCACTAGCGCTGAGGTGAACGGTTTGTTTTTTCGTGTACTGGAAATGTTAGCGATTTGCGCGATTGTTGTTGTTTAGTTGTGTACATTTTAAATTCTAGTAAATTTGCTCGGGTTTTTTTTCTTCTTCTGTTTTATGTGCATCTACGAAAATGTCTCCGGTTATTGACGGCCTTGCATGTTCAGGTTATAATACCACTTAGTTGGTAGCTGCTTTACGAAACTAGTTCAGCTATGCTTTTTTTATCGTTGGTTTTTTCCTTTTTTGTTTAACGGTTAAGTTATCTAAAGTTGAGTTTTGGCATTTTTATTTTCTCCTCTCCTTTTTCTTTCCGTCGGCGTTCGGCGTTCGGCATGCTACTTCTACACTCCCACCACCCCCATTCACTGATCCCCCCCACACACCCAGCCCTATGTCCTTCCCCTAGGTCGTGTTCGCTGCCGGTCACACCTGTGCTGTAGTAGGTCGGTCTGTGGTGAATATGTATCAAAAAGTATCAACATTTCGCTCGCTCGTCCTCGCTGGCTTGTCTGTAGGTTGTGTGCGTATATAGAGTGGCCGTACACTAGAGAGCGCAGTTCTAGCAGCTCTAAACGGCAGCAGCAGCAGCAGTGTCTAGTGGCTATGCTGTAGTGATCCGACCGGCTGTACCGGCCATATGTGTTTCACTCGATTGTGGCTCCGTTGCCCAATTGAACTGGTTGTCGATGTGTCGGCGGCTCTGTCGTGTTGCCGACGAGTCCCTTGTCGTCCCCATGGTGAGTCCAGTCGTTCCACTATGCTCTTGATTGATTGTGCTTTAACGGTGTTTTTAATGCTTTTCCTACACGTAGTATACGTCGCCAGTATAGCCATTACTTGGGGGTTACATTAAAAAAAACGTACATTGCCATAACAATTTTGTTTCATTTGAAATCGATTAGCGTGTGTGTGTGTGGGTGTGTGGGTGTTCTTGTAGCGTTGTCAACGAGGTGCGAGTGTCAGTGCTGGTGGTGATTTTCTCTGTTTCTACTGTTGTGGTTTCTGTGGTTTTGGGTTTTTGATTAAGATCCCCTTTTTTTTGTTTTTTTATCTTCAACCGAACGAATTAGAAATTTGGTTTTGGATTTTTTTGAAATTTTGTTTTCTATATCACAGCATATATGTCCTTTGTTTCCGTCTTACATTACAAGTGCGTACTGCGTGCATCTGCGTTAGTGTGTGTGTGTGTGTGCCACCTCATTCCTTGTTGCTCTTTCCATCCCCATCGGGGTGCTTCAAGAAAAGAGCAAGCACTGTGGGTACTCAATCTTAAAGAGCCCCCATTGTGACGGTGTGTGTGTGTGTGTGTGTCGGTTGCCATTACCAACAGTTGTTCTCGAACAGTTCTTGAGTGTATGCTGAGATGTACCCGAAAACCTCCCGTCCGCCCCGTTTCTGGTGTCTAACCTTTGCTGTTGCGCTTTTGTTGTTGTAGGTGGCGAAAACACACACGCACATACACACATACAAGAACACACACACACACACAGACACGATAGGCTGGCAACAACGGCCGCTGAGTAGTGCTGCTGCTGGTGGCGTACGTCGCCGTTTAACTTCCGGTAACCACGTAAAGCCACGTTCCTCACTCTGCTGTGTGGCCATTGGCCGTTTTCCGCCTTCCATCCATAGTTCGAAACTACTAGTTATCGAGTTAACGAACCCCTAAGCACCCTGGTTCATCCACTGGTGCGATCCACCCCGTGTCGGGCCAGGATCCGGACCTTTCAGTCAGCGTCAGATGGCTGAACTTCTTATTTAGTGCGCCCCGATGCCCCGGAATTGATCATGTTAACTAGCTAACGGACGACGGTTCGCGTCGGGGCTTCCTTCGATTTCGCTCCCGGTACCGAGACCGGGTGTTCCGGATCGACCTACAACTTAGCGGCGCCTGTACCGGTTAGCGATTGTGAGCGGTTGTGGTGTGTTGGGTGCGTGAAATGTATGTCTGTGGGAGGCTAATACCGACTTACTTCACTAGCTTTGTTACGGTTTCAAGTTTACAATATTGGTGTTACACTACTCTAAGCACACCAGCGCCGGAAGCAGGCGGCTAACAAGTAACTGGGCCACGTAACGTAAGAACAGTACCCGTAACAAACAATAACGAAACATGCTTCCCGTCTGTCTTCGCTTCCCCTTCCCGTTCTTTCTTCGTTTCCCCCTCCCGCCCTCTTTCTATCTCTCCGTCTCCCTCTTATCTCTAGTTTCTGTTTTACTTTAATTCATTGCCACGATCCTTCCGATCCGGTTCACGCCCGTTTTTCGCCAGCCACCATGTTTTCTCACCCCCGCTAGTAGTTGTTAGTAGTGGGGTTGTGTGTTTGTGTGTACTGTGTGTGTCTGTTGCTGTGGGAAACAGTAATATTATTGAACGACGGCAAGGTAGGTAGGCGCAGACTTAAGTCCTAGCCCTGTCTGTCGCCCGGTGTAGAAAATGAGCGGTTAAATTATTCACCGACGAGTAGTGTAGTGGTAATCGCAGTAGTAGTTAGCAGTTAGTATTGTAATAGTGGTTGTTTGTTGTTGTAGTAGTGATAGTAGTAGTAGTAGTAGTAGTAGTAGTTTGGTTTTGCTCACAGCTTAACACGGTGATTCTGGCGCAATTGTTAGGTTATTGTTATTGTTGCTGGTGTTGTTCAAATCGTTTAACATTTGCTTTCGTCGACGCGTTGTAGCCGGAACCAGGTCAGCCAGGAGCAGCGGAGCCACACTGTTTGCATTTGTTTTTTTTGGTTTTTGTTTGTTTTTTTGCTGGTTTGGGAAGTGTTGGGAAGAAACAAGTATCGTTTTTCTTTCTTTCCTTTTTTCCTTTTCTTTCGCATTACTGTTTCAGCAGATACACGCGCTACACATACATGAGCGACGCAGAGACATAAGAAAAAGCGCCAGAATAAGCGACACGACACGCGAAGCGTTTACACAAAAATGATGGGCAAGAAAAAGCGGGCAAAATTTGAATGTGAATTTGTTAATTTTTTTTGCGAAGCCGGCAGAGGCAAAAGGGTGTTCCGAATTATAGACTGTTTCTTTATGTCTAAGGACGATTTTGGCAGATCACTACTCTCTCCACATGACGTTTAAAGTGTCAATTTCGACAGATTCTTTAAGTATACACTTAAAAAACAGTGTATCATACGTACAGGTTTCCTTAACTTTTTTGAAAATGCGAAGCATTTCTCTAGAGGAGTGCTAAAAGATTTTGCACAAATGGTGCACTGTTGCCAGTTGACAAAACCGGGAAAAATAAGCATTGGAGCGGTTCGAAACGCAATTGAAGGAAATTCAAAGTAGAAAGCAGCTTTCAGGATAAAATGAAATCTGAGCCGAAAGCGGGTCCGGTGGATAAAATTTTGGACCAAAAAGTCATGCGTGTTTACGGCAGCAAGAAAAGTGCCTCCGTCCAAGATGTGGCTAAAAAGGTGGGATCAACTGTGAGGGACCGTCCATCATTCCAAAATAAGATTAGGTCTGAAGACATACAAGAAGGAGAAAAAACCGAAACGGAATGCAAAACAAGTTGCATCCGTTTAACCAAAGCCCGTAAGTTGTATGATCAACTGCTTCGTGACAAACGAGTTTGCGTCATCGTGGACGATGAAACTTATTGCAAATTTGACCATCAAATTGTCCACAGACAAGACCGATCGATCGTTAAAAAGAGAAATAAAAATTGAGTTTACTTCTAGTTTGAGTTTTTGGCGTTCATTTAAAATCGTGCTTAGACATAATGAAACAGCCTATACATGTCACAACATTCATTCATAAAAACGGCCCAATTCGTTCGTTAATAGTGAAAAAAAAAAAAAAAATTGTGTTGGAGAAATTCTTAGGACAGTTCCTTTTTTTGGCTCCTTGGGCAGTTCCTTTTTTTGTACCCTAGAGGAGGTACATAAACCGAACCGAGGAAGGAATGGCGGGCCCACACAGGGCCGGAGGATGTGGCATGTTTCGAAGGCATGAAACGCGTTAGCACCAACATCCTGGGGCTGGAAATTGGCGGGAAAATGGTTTGAGCAAACTCAATAATGCCAAACGCTTGGCGTGTCGTGTGTCGGTTCGCAGGGCGGTTCCTCATTCCCCCTCTCACGCCCTGGGCCTTGTCTTGCACGGTGTGTGTAGTGCTTGCGATTATCTATATTGCGGTGCTTCTGTTTTGCTTCTCTGTTTTCTTCCTTTTTCGCTCCCAGCGTTCTCAGCGCTGTCCCCGTTTCCGGTTCCGGCTTGCGCGGGCGCCCGCTCACTCATTTACGCGTCGCCGTGGAGGAGTTGGACATTTTTCGCCAAGACGTACGCGTACCGCCGGAGCAAAAGGTAAGCCCCGGCGAGCAGGCGGGTGAGGGCGCGGGTGAGCGAGCGGCGTTTGTGGAGTAGCAATGTACCGAACGCACCGCACCCGACACCAACTGCTACGAGTGCCGCCGCCGCCGCCCACTGCCGTCCGCCTCCTGCGGGTGGGTCGGGCAGGATCGGGAGAGTGGCACGGGTGCCGCCGAGGATGCTGCTGCTGGTGCTGCCGCCGTCGCCGTCGCGCAGTGGATCTGGGTGCCCTTGCTCGCCTTCGTCGCCCCCGCCGCCGAGGTGCCATCGCCGCCCTCCTGATGGTTGTTATGAGACGATGAAGTGCGGGGCTGAGAAGAGCACGGCGAGCGTGGCGATAATCGTGAAGAGGGTGAAGATGATAAGGCACAGGCGATCGACGACCATGGCGGCGAACTTCCACTCGCGCGTGATCTCGCCGGTCTCGTCCTCCTTGCGGAGCTGGTCGGTGATGTAGCGCAGCTCCTTCAGGATCAGGGCCAGCTCGTACTCGGCCGACGAGCTGAGGCAGGTGTGCGAGGAGACGGTCTCGTGGAGCCGGCCGCCGCCACCGCCGCCGACACCAACGCCGCCACCGGCGCTGATCGTGCCGAGGCCCGCGTTCCGCCCGATCGTGTCCGTCGCCCCGATCGGCCCCACGCTGCCGTCCTCGCCCTGCCGGTACACCGTCCGGTAGTAGGTGGGGTTGTGGGGGAGCGTGCTGCACCGGTGGTTGCACCGGAAGTCGTCGTCGATGTCGAGCACGTTGGCCAGCAGCGACTTGGACGAGCTGCGAGAGCGGAAGAATGTCAGCAGAAGAAGCAGAAGAGAAGTAGAGCAGTACGGGAGGGGGGGGGCCCCCCCCCTTGGGGGAAACGGCCCACTTACCGTTCGCGCATCTCCACCTCCTGCAGCTGCTTGTTCTTCTCGTCCACCGACGGGCGGCACGGATGCGGGTACGGTTCGCCCGGCCGGCTCATGCGCAGGATGCACGGGAGCCACACCAGGAACACGACGCGGATCTGGTGACGCGGAGAGAGAAGGAGAGAAAGAGAAGGGTACAGGAACAGAGTGTGTGGGTGGGTGGGTCGGCCGGACACTTACCCACTCGGACATCTCGTGCGTGTCCGAGTTGCGGTGGTGGTAGTTCAGGATCAGGATCGTCGACACCACGGACGAGGCGACCATAAACATGATGCAATTAAAGTACGTTCCTGTGGGGCAGACCAACACCAACGATGGTGAGTAAGAAGTAGGAACCGAGGGGGGGGGGGGTGTGGTGGTTTGGAGAAGGGTAGATTGCCACCCACCTAGAAGAGGCACTGCGTCGGAAGTGGCTGGCATCGTTTCGGCAACCATATTGAGAAAAACGGTTAGCGACAGCAGGATCGTAACTCCTGGTGATAGTTATGTTGGTGGTTCCACCAAGCGTAAGGTAGAGAAACAAGAGAAAGAGAGAGAGAGAGAGAGAGAAAGGATGAGAGGAGTGTTGAGTGTCGGGTGTTGATGGTGGAGGCGTCTGGTCGCGCACTTGAGGTCCCTGTCCGATGGAGGCGCCTGGTTGCCGGTGGAGCTACAAGGCAATATATCAGGTCTAGAACTTGAAAATGCGGTCTAGAATTTGAAGCTTTTAAAGAAATGAAAGTTTTATTACATAGAAACGAAAAATTCTATTTTGTTCAAAGTATTTGCCATCGTTAGATATACATTTCTCCCACATCTTTCTGCTAAATTGTGGATTCCCAGACGAAAGAATTCTTCGTCTTTTGAAGTAAACCAATTAGTCCTCCATTTTCTATCAATGTTTTTCTATCTATTCAATCAATGCATTGTGATGCATCACACCTTTCTGTCCCATCAGAAAGTCCTTTTTTCCGAGTCCTCCGACGCTCTTTGTTTGCTATGTCAAAATCGCCCTTTTTAAATGTTTTTAACCACTCAAAGCACTGCGCTCTTCCAAAAACAAGATCTTTCGACAATCATTTGATGCGATTCCGTAGCAGTTTTCTTCAACAAGTAGCAGAAAGGCAAAGATCCGCGCAAAATGCTATTTTGAGGCACCAAAGACGACATGCGGTCTAACTCTTTCAAAGATCGGTTGCAAACTAAATTAATGTTTCGACGTGAAATCATTTACCCGATGTCGAAACAAGGTAATATTGTCAAAAACGCAAAACTAGGAGGTCCCAATTGACGGGTAGAGCCATCTGTTTAACAGTCTCATTTTCAAGTTCCAGACCTGCCATAGTTCACCGCCCAGATACGGGGAAAAGTTTCTTTGCATCGCTTGAAGGGATCACCGTCAACAGCGCTTACCGAGCGACAGCTTCTCGCCCGAGTCCGGCGGCAGTGTGAAACCGAGCAAGGCCATCGACGCAATCAGCACGCAGGGGACGATGAGATTGAAGAAGTAGTACAGCGTCTTGCGCCGGATCAGGATGGCGAAGGTGATGTCAATGTACGGCTCCGGGCAGCAGTTGTAGTAGATCTCGTTCCGCTTGCCGGGCACACCTGAAGGCGAAGGCAATCGATTATCAAGGGGTGGTGGGGGCAGGCGGGAAGAGCGTGTGGCGAGAGGATCGGCCCAATGCCTACTTACCCAGCAGCTCCCATTCGCCGTTGGTGATGAAACTGCTAATGTCACCGCCGCCTTCGTCCTGGAGCTGCAGATCGAGCTGTAACGAGTGAAGGAAGGGGGCGGTGCGGATTGTTAGCACAGGTAACGCCTCGAGAATAGGGGTTAGGGGGGGTAAGGTTGTCGTTGAGGTCTGACCAGCTGATGCCGGTGTTTATGGGCGCGAAGTTTTGCGGCCACCCAACCCCCGACGGTGAGACCCCGGGCGGAACCCCGGGAGTTGTGGATCAGGATCAGGTGTTCCGCTTCGGGGCTCCAGCGCCGGAGTTTGTGGGTGAGCAGGGCGCGGGCTCGCTTTGGACCCAGGGGCTTAGGCGACCCACTTTTTGGGCCGCTCGTTCCTCTTTTTGCTTTTGTTTTGTTTTTTAATCTTTTCACCAACGGGCGACACGGGAACGCGGTGGGCTGGGAGGGTTGCCAGGACGGGGGGGTTTTGTACGCAGCCCCGTGCGGAACGCTGGCAGCTGGCACGCTGCCAACGCTTGGCAGCCTTCCTCGTTCCCGGGTGAGTCCGTTCGATCTTAATCATTTATCGGCCTCGCCATTGATCGCATCGCCTAGTGGCTTTGCATCGAGAGAGAGTGAGAGAGAGGGTGGGAGGGAAGAGGGGAGTGCCCGCACACAAACACGCGCCACCGCGTCCTTCGGGCACAGGTATAAAGAGATTGGAATTTCGATGCGGACGCCACTGGCAAACACACTAATGCGCTTTTGGCATCGCGTCAGGTCCGGATTGTGTAAGCCGCTGGTCGTTGGTCGCTGGTACTAAAGGATCTAGCGCATCGATTGCTCGACGGCGGTGGTGCAGCGGTTGGTATTGGTGAAGACAACCAATGTGCCAGACCCCCCGCCGGTGCACTATGAATGATTAAATTGGAACCACCACCAGCTTCAGCAAGGCCCCGAATCACCGACCTCGGGAGGCAAATCCGGAAGCTCGTTTGCTCGTTTGCTTTAGAGTTAAAGCAAGCCGCTTAGGACCGCGAGCGAGGACACTTTTGATGAGTCTTCCCGTGACATCGAACCGCGCGTTTGATGAGCCTCTTCGAGCGGCCAGTTCAGCCAATGGGTAGCGCGAACCAGTCAGACAGTCATCCCTGGTGCTAAACTAACGCATAAACGGGGTCTGCAATTATGTGGAGCAACTATTTTCTAGCTCCGTTTCATCCACTTAGATTCCTGAGATTCAGATTCCTTGGCGTCCAATTTTTGGAGCAAAAATCGACGTCGAGCCAAACCACGGCCAAGGTAAGCGGCGGTCCAAATGTGACTGATTACTCAAACTGGCCGAACTTGTTACCATGTTAAGTGAGTGACATGAGTAGTAACATAACGTCACAAAAAAAAATCGAAAATCGAATACACGTAGCCCGCGGAAACGCAAATGTCGCGGACAGAACACGTATGAGCACTTCCGGTGCCGGTAATTGCAAAGTGCCGTTTGTTTCCTGGTAACGACTCTATTGCTGTTGACGTGTACTGCATGCATGCATGCATGCGTGTAGGTGAAGGACTAGGAAGAACGAGTTACGTTCTCAATGGTTCCGATGGGTCCTGTCCCGGCCAGTGACAGATTTGGGCAACAACTCCGTGTTTGTGTGTGTGTGTGTGTGTGGGCTGCGTGAAGCGTGCCACGGAAGCCAGAAAGCAGATGTTACGCATTGTCCAGTTGGTCTCGTACCGGCTCACACCTCTTTCTCCACTAACCCATCTACGAGGTGTGTTCAAAAAGTTCTGATAATTTTTCATTTACGCGGGCTACGTATGTTCGATTTTCTTATGGCGTTAGGTTGCTACGCAAGTTAGTGACTTATGGTGAAGAGTTCGGCCATTTTGAGTAATCAGTCAATTTTTGACAGTTGTTCTGCTTGGACAAGATTTGGCTCATCGTCGATTTTTCTCTATTCCAAAAAATTTATGGCAAAGAATCTTTATCAAATTTTGAGTGAAAAACGAAAACGAAGAGCGCGGACGCAATCGAAATGTTGATTGTGACTAATAGTGAAGCTTTTAAGACCAAAACCAGCGCTTATCGCTGGTTCAAATTTTTTTCAGAGGGTCGAGACGACGTGAACGTCGAAAAACCAAGTTTGGTCGAATGTGAACAGTTTTGCTTACAGTTTTCTTCGATTGCCGAGGTCGTGGTACATCATCAGTTATTGCCAAAGGATAGAATGGTAAAATAAGAATATTTCCTGCAAGTTATGCGCGATTTGCCCGAAACAATCCGTCACAAATGCCCGGATTTGTGAGAAACCCAAAATTTGCTGTCACACCTCTGCTCACACATTGTGGTTCCTGGGCGAATTTTTGGCCAAAATAACACACTAATGATGCCAAAGTTACCGTATTCTCCAGTTCTGGCCTTCTGTGACTTTTTCATGTTCCTGAAACTGAAGGAGGCCATGAAAGGACGACGCTACGATACTGTTAAAAAGAAAGAGGATACAAACGGCATCGCTGATGAGCCAAAACACGTCCAAGCAAAACAGCTGTCAAAAATTGACGGATTACTCAAAATGGCCGAACTTGTCACCTTAAGTGACAGTGACATGAGTAGCCAACATGAGGCTTTACGCCAAAAAAAGTCGAGAATCGAACATACATAGTCCGCGGAAATTCAAATGTCTTATTACTTTTTGAACAGCCCTCGTATGTGTCGGTGACGACAACCACAGCAACCAGAACTTTGCATGAACACACACACACAAACGCATCGTTAAATTGCCATCGACCAACAGCGGGCTCGATGCGCTGGGCTCGGCTCGATCCGAGCGTCGGGATGAAGGATCTGTTGACGGAGCCGCCGGTCGGAACTCGACCTTCGGCTTGTGGACGCACCGCACCGCTTGCCAATCAGGTCACGCTGTCGTGACTACGGCGCGGTGCTGTGACCGATTGACCTGCAATCAGCTAGCTAGCAGGCCGGGAGTTCGTTAGCATCAAGCACAGCATCAGGAGCTTCGCATCGCCATCGCCGCTTCGAAGACTGGCCGCGGCCGTCATCACTCACCTGAAACCCATCGTACGTCCAGGAACCGAACTTCATCTCGCAACGCTGGTCATCGAACGGAAACCAGGTGATGTCGATTTTGCACGTGGACTTGAAGATGCCCGGCGGCACGTACAGGCAGGAGCCGTTGTTGCGCACCACCACGTTGGTCGGGTACGTCCCGTCGAAGCCCTCGTCGGCGCTGGGGGAAGGAGCGGGAGACGGGAGAAACAATTAGTAGCGATGACGAGCCGGACTGGAGTTTTGCCCGGGTGAGGTTTCTAAAATAACGGTCGATAGCGCGCTGCGTCATAATGAGGTCCTTCGCCACTTGCGCCACCTGCGGCCCTTCACCGTCCGTTTTTCTTTCTTTATTGTTCCATCTCACTTCCGACACTTTTCTGTGCGGTCTGCATCGGCCGACCGACGCCGGGCCGACTGAATTGGCAGAGCTGAATCGACGAACGGGCCAAAACGGCGTGTTGGAGCTGATTCGCCGTGGATGAAATTCGGCTTCTGCCCCGCTACATCGGCAATTGGCCCGCTTGGAGCCTGCTAAAGCCACCGAATTGGTAGGGTGGCGTCACGGTTGAATCAACCCACTGGAAATTCGGTCACTGTTTTAATGTGTTTTAATATTTGTGAGATGAGATCTTCGGTTTTACTCATTTCATTTCCGTATTCCCTTGCCCTGACTGGTCTTTTGCTACTACATTCCCAACATTCTCGATGCAACGAGGCGGTCACGGCCACAAAGGACCCCACATGTCCTGCCGCTCATCTTATTCGGCTACGCAAGATTGGATATTTTTTGGGTGTTTGGTTTTTTATTTGGTGTAGAAGTTAATTCCGGCGGTTTTACAATAGATAGATGAAATATGTGTTTGATAGCTGCTGTCATTACGCATCCAACGCAAAATAGGTTTTTTTGTTAAAGTATAAACAACACCTTTTTTAAGCATTGGAACATGTCAAGTTTTGTTCTTGGTAGAGTGTTTTTGCGGGAAGAACTTTTTCATTACTTCAATATGAAGAAAACTGCTATCGAAAGTCATCAAATTTTAATGAAAGTTTATGGTGAACTTGCCCTTACGGACAGAACGTGTCGGATGTGGTTTCCGCGGTTTAGAAATCGTGATTTTGGCTTTCGAACCAAGAGCGACCTGAACTGTAAAAAAAGGTTGATGATGAAGAATTGGCAACATTGCTCGATCGCAATGCATGTCAGATGCAAAAAGGAGTTTTGCAGAAATGTTAGGAGTTGACCACACGACAGTTTCCTATCGCCCCTGGGTGCCGCGGGAATGATTAGAAAAATGTCTTAAAGGTTCCACATGAATGAACAAAACGGACATTGAAAGACGGAAAACAATTTGCGAATTTCTGCTTGCGCAGCTGAAAAGAAAGAAATTCTTGTACCGAATCGTCACTGGTGATGAAAATGGGAGTTATTACAAGAATCCTAGACGCAAAACCCTCTGGATACAGCCTGGTGAACCTGGTCTATCGCAACCAAAGCGAAATATTCATTGCGCAACGGTTATACTGTGCATATGGTGGGATATGAAAGGTGAGGTGTACTGTGAGCTTTTAAAACTTAATGAAATTATTGATGGACAAACTCATCGTCACCAATTAATGAATTTGAAGCAACGCTGTGGCCATAAAACGTCGAGCTGCTTTTCTTGCTGATTTGTCTGATTGACAATTAGCTGATTGACAACGCCGGACCCTACATCGCAAAACTGGTCAAAACCTATCCCGAAAATGTCGGATGGGTACTGTTAACCCCCCGCTGTATTAACTAGATGTTGCTCTGTTGGACTAGTATTTATTTCGTTACATGAGTAACGATTTGGCAGAACGGCGGTTCACTTCTTATGAAAGTATTGAAAAACAGGGTCTCTGAGTGGATCGCTGATAAAGATAAAAAGTTCTATCGACAAGGAATCGAGGAACTAACACAAAGATAGAAGAAAGCAGTATCTAACGACGGACAACACTTTCATTAAGGTAGTCATATGTTTTGTTGTTGTAGTTAGATCACAAGTATCGAATAAAAACCGCCGGAATTAACTTCTTCATCTAATATATTTCACTCCGCCATCAGGATACGATCCACTATGCGCGCGCGCGCGCGGCAGGGATATCCATCGTTGAGTCACACAATAGATAAAAAAAACATTGCTTCACGCGAATTGATACGCCCACTGTCGCCTCGCATCGCCGATCGGGCACCGTAATTTAATTCCGCGCGGCCCGCTATCGCTTCTCGGATACATTTTTTAAATTTTACGCACGTTCCGCACCGGCACGGATCGGTATCGACCCAGCGGCGTGACGACACTTCGTACCGACTGCTCTATCAAACGAACGGGAATCGAAACTAATTTCTAGTAAATCCTTTCAAAATAATAAAAATTCTCGCCTCGCCAATGACTGGGGACCAGACACCGACCAACTCCGGCTCCAACCGAACGGAGACGGAGGAGTGTGATAGTTTCGGCCTAGGCCCGACGCCACGACGTGCCATCCTCGAGGACACTTGGCCGCTCAGCCAAACGGGACGACTCCGGAGCCGGATATCGGATTATTTCGCTCGGAAATGAACAATTTCCGCGGCTAACCCATCCGTGTGTCCGTGTGATCGGCTACGGCTACGAAGTCGCTTCCTAATGTCCGAGTTCGAAAGGTGCGAAGTTGACGTTCGGGGGCACTTGAGACAGAGAATTGAGTGCAGGGAAACTGGGAAACAGGGTCAACAAAAATGTTGGTTCGAGGTCGCTTTGGGTTCCGCTCCTTTTTTGTGGGTAGAACCGTTTTCGTCAATCCAAAACCGACCGACCGAACTTCTTCGGAGCGATCGGAAAAAATGGTCTTCGTTCGGTTAAAATTGACATCTGTGTTCGGGTGAATTGCGTTTGTGTAGCGGGTGTGAGTCGATTTCGATCGGCAAAGTACCGTTTACGGACGGCGCTTTGTCAAACGTGAGATCTATACCAGAGTGTACGTAGCTAAAATGGCGTTCAAGTTGACGATCGAAACGTGGCTAATGGCTAAGCATGGCAGCAGCCGCGTTATCGGAATCGTGGATCTGATGTTGGTTACGCACGTAGCGCCGCCCCGCCTCGTATCGTGCCGCTTTAATGTCGAACAGGTCCCTATAGTTACACTGCCGGGCGGGCTTCTCGTAGTTTCCGCCGGGTTCCGGGGTGCGAATCTTTGGTTACTCTAGTTTGCGCTTACCTGTTGTACATCAGGACATCCGGTTTCCACAGCCGATGGGGCGGTATCCTTAGGTCGCGCACACCGCCGTACTCGGTCGAGTTCCACCGCACGTTCATGTCGTTCCATTCCTTCAGGGCGGCGGCGGCCAACGAAACAAGCAAGAGGAAGAAGAAACAAATGAGGCGGGAATCATAATGTTTTATTGTTAACATTTAATGTTTATTAGACAGCGCGAGGACGACGACGACGACGACGGTCGGATGGAAATCGGCCCAACGCGCTGCCGCAATAGGTCCTGCGGCTGTTCGCTCGGTGGAATTCTATTACGCCATGCTCGCTGCTACGCGCCTTTCTTAATTAAGTTTCGGCGGTCCCGACCGACCGGGTCAGAGTAATGGGCATTCCTTAAATATTTTCCTTCTCCAGTTTTCCGGTTTCCTTTTTCCCTGCTGCTGCCCTATTCCTTTTGAACACCACGAATAGGGGCCCCTGGTTCGGGTCTCCTTAGACATTCAGCTACAAGGGAATACGCAACCTCCGTTTTTGGGGTCCGCGCCACTTCAAACCGGGAGCTGGACAACTCCAATAAGCACCAGCATAGCGTCTGGTGCAATAATCAACATGTGCGCTCGTTCGTTGGCCGACCCTTGCTGTAAGTCCTTTTTTCGCGTTAATTTCTGGGACCGTTTGCGATTGGGCCGATTCCGATCAATCAGCAAGCGCCGGTCAGGTCAGGAGACACTGTGGCTGCGGCTGGGCAAAGCACTCACTCGCCAGAAAAAAAGGAATTCACAGGTAACTGCCAGCCAGCTCTCCATAGGACCCCGGCATCTCAACGACTCCGACCGGATTGCCGTATCCGTCCATAAACAACCGGAGTTATGCGTCCTTGGAGGAGGATGCACTATCGGCGAGATGCTGCATCGGCAGAAGCTAATCCCTGGGCGGAGCGGTAGGATGCCAATAAATGCTAATAGCAACCGACCGACCGTTTGGCGCCCCGGGATCGTCGTCGGTGGATCGTTTTGGAAGCAAATCGAGAGTAATGCATGCGATTTAGTGGAACAATGGTAATTGGCAGCCATTGCCGAGGAGCGAACGGGCCGATCCAGAGCCAGAATCCTCGGGCCTTCTCCTCCCGAGAGTCGAGGCCAATAATTAGAGGCCTTTCAGCACTAGACCGGCCGGCAACGCCTTCGAGACGCCTTTCGAAACCCAAGCAGAAACCCACCCTAGGCATCCAGTCCAGTCCAGTCCGCGGGGGCGTTTCATCTTCCAAGCCCTTGGTTCGGGGGCCCCATTTAAAAAGGTTCGTCCAACTTTGTCCGTAGCCTTCCACCCCTGCCCCGCCCGCCAAAAAGGTTTTTGCTCGCTGCCAAACCGGAACCGGAGCCTTGCACATCCTTGCCCTGCATGTCATCCGGTCCGAAGGGTCCGGTCCGGTGAAGGAGTGTGGCTGGAGCTCGTCCCAAAGCTCGTCCCAAATACTGCAATGCCGAGGCGCGAGCCGCCTGTATTGTCGTGCGTCCGACAGCGCCCTCTATTCTGGGTGTTTTCATGTTTTTTCTCTCTGCGCCTTGCCGTCGACATCCCCCCCCTTCTTTAGCTTCTCCCAATTCGATTCGACTATCGCCCCCCTCCCGAACACGAACTCGTAAAAAGCGTTTTATTCTTTCTCGCTCACTCCGTCTCTGTCTCTATCGCGGTCCAGTTTGGACGCTCGAAACGCAAAATGTAATGAAATGATGATGAGATGAGGATTATCTGGACGAGGAATCAAGGAACTGCCCTGACCCTGGCCCTCCGCTTTCCGGTTCCGGTCCGGGTGTTTCACGATAGTTTTCGGTGGATCTGTTAACGCTTCCTGGCAGGGCTGTGCCGGCAGGGTTGGTGTGTGCATTCAGTGGACCGTATTTGACAGTTTCGTACCACAGACATGCGTCTGGTGATGTTAAGTGTAGCGTCCCAAAAAATTTGTGTATTCCGAGCTGGCTCCTCCAGCCAGCTGATTCCCGAAGCATCTAGAGAGAGAGGGAGCGAAATTTGCTATTCTTCCATCAGCGGACGCCACTTCCGGTGGCCCCAAAACGCAAAGCACCGACGACGGTGGAATTAGATGGGCAGCGCCAACGACATTAGAACTCGACTAATGATGGCTAGCCGCGATGCCAGACTAGAGGCCAACTCTAGTCTCTCTATCCTCGCCAACTGTTTCCGCTGCCAGGAAAGGATGCTGCCAGAGGCCCTTCTTCTGCTGTAGATCTCTTTCGTAGAGGGAAAGAGAAAGAGCAAAAGAAAAAGAGATTGAGAGAGAGAGGGAGGGAGCAGAACATTACGGTGGATTGGCGCCGGTGCAAGGAATCGGTCGGTCACGGGGAGCAATAATCGCTAACGCAAAATGGGTTTCTCGCGGTACCGTTTACCGTTGCGATTGCAGCTTCGCGTTTGGGGTTTGGGATTTGCATCTCCAGAAGAGATTACGAAGTTTGCTCGTTACGACGGCCTTAAGCAACGCCAATCACCATCAGCCAGGTCTGCGCCCCTGAAAGACTGCACCATCGAAAGCAATCGTAAGGCAAATTTCTTCCGACAAGGCTTGGTATTTTTTCGGTAGTCCCGCTCAATATTAGGGTGTTCATTAAGTTTTGCAAAAAATCAATTATCGTGCAGCGATCGTATTATTATTTTTGGAAGGTTTATAGGTGAAGTAAATTTATGAACGAATGTTGAAAGTCTATAAAGACTCTTCGCCTTTAATAAGAAAACAAAAAGGTGGGTTTCTGAGTTTAAACGTGGTCGTACTTCAAGACGATCCATGTCAAATACGTCAAAAAACAGACACAACACCTGAAATCGTAGAAAAAATACAGGATATCGTATTGGAAAATCATCGAATCACTGAAAGAGATTAAGAGCATAAGGCCTAGCCATCTAGCCATTGAGCAGTATAAACAATATTTTGACTGAAGTATTGGGTTTCAGAAAGCTGTTTGCAAAATGGGTACCGCATTCGCTGAAATCGCATTCGAATGCATCTTTCTTGACAACATTCTAAACATTTTCGATAGGATAAAGTGGATTTTGTGCATTTAATCATTTGGATTTGGGTCCATCACTATGACCCTGAATCAAAACAAGAGGCTAACGAGTGGTCTGAACCTGGTTCTTCGGGTCTGAAACGAATTCTTGTCCAGAAATCGCCCGTAAAAAGAGTTAGCATCAGTTTTGCGGGATGCGAATGGTATTTTGCTAGGCGATTACTTGCAATCTAGTAAAACAATAAATTTCGAACATTTTTGTAACATTTTAAACCAGCTGAAAGACAACATCCGTGAAAAAAGACCCAGTTTACAGAAGAAAAACATCCTCTTTCATGAGGGCAATGCATCCTGTCACAAGAGCATTTTGAAAAGAGGAAAAAATCCATGAATTTAAGACATAATTTCCATAATTGATGTTCGAATCCACCGTATTCTACAGATTTGGTCCCTAGTGACTTTCATCTGTTTTCAGACCCAAATAATTCTTGCGTGAAAGGCGTTTTCCAAGAAATGATGACTTCATAGCAGCCGTGGAAGGGTATTTTGAAGACCTTCCAGAATGTCACTTCAGAACAACTGCATTGATGTTCAGGGAGACCATACTGAATAATAAAGTGTGTTTCAAACCACAAAAATGTGCTCTTCTTATCAAACGTCAAAACTAAATGAACAACCTAGTAGATTACCCTCGTTCTAAAGCTGTTTTTCGACGAAGACTCCTGCACACTGGCACTCAGTGAACGATTTCGAACACCCTTCTCGTGAAGCTTTCATCAATACTATATGTGTGATTAACGGTTTCAAAAATGTGCAACTTCTGATCTTGAATGTCGCGGCCTTACGCCACTCCTTTCGGGCTCGAATTTATCGCCTGCGCCCCAGAAATGACCCAGTCTGTGCCTGGCGCCACCAAGCAATTGCTGCTTCGCACCCGAGCAATGCTCCAATAAATAATGATAATAAGGACGCAAAGTTTGGATGCCAAAAGTTACTACATAAATTCCAAAGGTCGATTCCCCCGACGTGGATCTGGGGTGCGATCCGCGTCCATTCCGTTCCTGTCCCAGGACACACAAAAAAGGCAAACAAAACAAAAAACTAATAAGGACAGAAAGAAACAGAACAAAACACAATCAAGCAGGTCAGCGAGCGAGCCAGCGAGCCAGGGAGCCAGGGACGGGTTGGGTCTTGGCTCTACCGGCGTTAAGGATGCCCCCGGGGGGAGCCTTGGACGAGGCCTTAAATTATCTCTCACAGCACACAGCGACAGTACCGGCTCTGGCACCGGCACTGTCGGTGCCTAGGTTGGGAAGGTCCCACACCGCGGGACACCGCTGTGACTGCGAGTGTGTGACACCCCATAATTTATGCATGGCTTCTGATAAACCTTTCCCCCCGTCCCGTCCCGTCCCTCGCTTTGCGTCGATGCGTCCTGCGATGTGGTCCAAAACTCTTGCACTGCCCCGGCACAACTTTTCCACCGACACCGACACCGAGTTCCAGGATTTCCCTGGTCAGGGTGACGGGGGCTACAACACGCCGTTCGCCGGGAATGACGGAACGTAGTGCGAAAGTTAAGTAAAAATCGTGAGAAAGAGAAGGAGAGAGAGAGAGCAAGCGGCCGGAGAGTTGTCCGGAATAATGGCTGGGTGGTGGCCCTTCGTGGCCGTGTAATGCTGCGGAAGAGTTACGGTCTACGGGTACGGTGAGTGTAATACCATAAATTAAATGAACAATGAACACCGAGCCCCGTTGTGGACCACGCTACGCCCGGCCACTGGGAACAGGTGCAAGGAGACGGCTCCCGTGACTTGGACCTGCTGCATCCCGATCGATCGAGCGACTGATTTGCTCGGGCCATCAGATCGAAGCCTCTAAGGGCGCTGCTGCTGCTGCTGGGAGTCCTTCAGGGCCTGGGGGCCTTCCTTCCGAGTGCCAGCGCCAGAATGATGAGTGTGCGGGCTTCTTCCAAAGTCGACTAATATGTCACCGCAGGCCCCATAGAAGGCCCTCCGACGGCGGCTCCTTGACGACCTTGCCGCGACTGCTGCGATTTCATTATTTAATTTTCACCTTGACTGACATTGAATCTAATTTCCACCCCTCCAGGCGCTTCGGGGCTTTGAAACCACACCCACCCCCGGGTGCCCTATTGTCCGGGGGGAGAGTTCTAGTGGCGCCTCGCCAGGCAAGGATCCTGCTGTGAGGATCACACGACCCCGTACGCCGCGTTGGCCGATTGGGGGTTGGGTTTCTTATCAAATTTGTCACACACCACAGGGCACCCCCGAATTGGGTCTGCTGCCGGGGGGGAGGGCAGCGGGAGGCGTTGCGCAATTTATAGAGCGTCATGTTTGGACGTCGACGTGTTTGGACCGGTTTTCCGGGGCTAACGACGGCAATGACTCATGATGAGGCAGGGATAAATTTGTCGATGCGAAATTAGGAAGTAAATCATCCGGGAACCTCTCCGGGACACACGAGAAGGGTTGCCGGCGACGTACGGTCCCTAGGTCCCCGTGACTTCCAGGGGGGGTTCGCATGTACGGAGCCGAGCCCCGTCAGCTGAAATCAGGGCTCAGGCTCGCGATGGGCCCGAAATGAACGCTTCAGCTCGCTTGCGCTTGTACCGTCTTCATTTCGTCGCTCCCAGGATGCCTCTTGATGTAAACTGCTCCTCACGATAGCGTAAACAGCTGTCAGCGGAAGACACGCGTCCCGACCGACGCGCAGTCACGCGCAGTCACGAGAGCGGCCGAAAAGTGGGCGTCTTGTGTTTTCAAAATTGATTTATGGTTCCAACACCAAACGAGGTGACGCTATTTTCGGCAGCCAACTGCGGTGACATTCCTCTGCCGCAGCCGCAGGCACCTGTGCGGTGACTCACTCCGGCCGACGTGAGACGTGCCGTGATGGCGGATGGCACTTTCCACGCTGTCTCCGGTGTTTTTTTTTGCTTCCACGCAATCATTCTGCTGTCTTTCACGAAGGGTACGGTAGACGGCCGTGCCGTGTGCCGCAGGTTTAATAATTCATCCGCCAATCGACGATAACCCGGCTCGGCTCCCAGGGGCCGTATCCGCCGCAGCAGCCCGCGTGTCCTCGAGTCGGCGTCGGCCATATCCGGCAGATTGCGTTTGGGGCGAATTGCTGGTGAAACTTTGATCGTTAACTTGCCACGCCGCCAACCGGAGAGGCGCTGGCTGGCTGGGGGCTGGCAAAGCCTGCCTTCCAAAGGGGCCCATAATAGGATTGTCTGTCTGTCTTCCCCACTTTTGCCATCCTTCCGGGGATGGAGCAACTTTCGTGCAGCGTTCGACGGTGCGAGTTGCGCATCGAAGTTGTTACTATTTGGCCGATGATTTATGCTGTATCGCTTAACTTTCTCACCGACAGCTAGATGCTGGTTGTCAATACTTGCGAACCAGCGTCTGAGTTGCTCGAGTTAAACAGCTTTTCAGGCGGCCAACTCCAGCGTAACACGCGGCCACTACTTATGCATCTGTGGAAAAGCTGGGCTGTTCAATAAGATTTGACTCATTCATTATCGACGAGTGAAAGTATTTTTATTTATGCGATGGTGGCGATTTATGAACGAATGTTGACAGTATTAGGTGTTTGAATTAATTCATGCGTTTTTCCAATAGATGGCGTTACTCACTAAATGTAACACATTTTAAAATTAAAATTTAATGTGTTTGACAGCTACGGTCATCACGCATCTAACGCACTATGGATTGTTTGGTCAAAGTGTAAACAACAACTGTTTTAAGCATCTGAAAATGTCGAGTTTTGTTCCTGATAAAGTGTTTTTGCGGGGATTATTTCGATATGAAGAAAACGGCTACCGAAAGTCATCAAATTTTAACGAAAGATTATGGTGAGTTTGCTCTTACTGACAGACCGTGTCGGATGAGGTTTGCACGATCAAAAAGTGATGATTTTGGCTTGCCAGATCAAGAGCAACCGAAACAGTCAAAATGGTTGATGATGAAAAATTGGCAACATTGCTCGAGCAGGATCCATGTCAGATGCAAAAAGAACTTGCAGAAATGCTAGAAGTGGATCACACGACAGTTTCCCATCGCCTGAGTGCCGTGGAAATGCCTTATGGGTTCCACATGAGTAGAACTAAGAGACATGGAAAGAAAGAAAACCATCTACAAATTTTTCCTTGCCCGGCCGAAAAGAAAGGGGTTCTTGTACCGAATCGTCACCGGTGATGAGAATGGAAGTTATTACAAGAATCCTAAATGCAAAAAGGCCTGGAAACGCAAAAAGGCCGTTGCTACGGTTATGCCGTGCGGTTATGGTAGGATATGAAAGGTGTGGTGTACTGTGAGCTTTCAGAACCTAATACAATTATTGAAGGACAATCCCATCAACAACAATTAATGTATTCGAAGCACAGCGTTGACCAGAAAACGACGAGAATGGGATAAAGGACATGATATTCTGATTTTTCAAAATGACAACGTTCGACCACACAACGAAAAACCGGTCAAAACCTATCTCCAAAATTTTGGATGGGAACTGTCAACCTGCCCGCTGTATTCACTATTATACGCAGTATTCTTTCGGACTACCATTACATGAGTAATGATTTGGCCGCACAGCGGATCAATTCCGATGAAAGTTTCGAAAAAAGCGTCTCTGAGTGGATCGCTGATAAAGATAAGAAGTTCTATCGACAAGGAATCGAGGAACTACCTAAAAGATGGACGAAGTAGTAGCTAACGACGGACAATGCTTTCATTCAGGCAGTCATATGTTTTCTTGTTAATTGCGCATGAATTAATTCACACACCTAATGCGAGGATATAAGTATATAAGGACTCTTCGCCTTCATTGAGTAAAGTAAACCGATGGGTTCCTGAACTTAAGCGTAGTCGCCCACAAGCTTCGAAGACTATCCACGCCAAGGACGTCCAAAACCATCAACAGCTCCCAACAGACTGGATACAGTACTGGAAACTGGTACTGGATGTTCGGGGGAGACCATACTGAATAGTAAAGCTGTACGTATTTCAACTCATAAAATAGTGTTTCGCTTAGCGAACCGCCAAATGTACCAGAACATCCCAGTAGCTGACGGAAGCCGTCCCTCGATAAATGACGTAACACTGGGACGTGGAATCGCCTTCCCGGAGGCACTCAGAACGATACAAGTTCAGGAGCGGCCCGACGCTGATGGCATCGCGGCCGTCGGCATGGCATTTCTCGAATAAATCTTTTGCCCCCCCCCCCCCTCCCCCCCCTGAACCGCCCCTCCAAGCAATCGTAGTGCCACAAATTCAATTAAATAGAAGAACTCGGTAATGGTGATTGCCGCGCACAAGAACTCCGCGCGCGGCGGCGGCGGCGGCAGTTACCGAGGGAAAAGAAAAGCAAAAACCCTGCAAAAAGGCATACAAATCTTTATGTGGTAACTGCGACCAGCCAGCGAGCAGCACGACGCTCCCACGACGCGCCCCGGGTGCTGCATTGCCGGGGTAGGCTGGCCGGGCGAGCCTTAGCCGGCGACTGTCAGACCTCGTCCCCAAAAAATAATTCCCGCCGTGCCCCGCCGTGGGGGAGAATCAATGGAATGTTATTACTAGTCCCTCCGGCAGGCTCCGGTGGGTGTGCGAACGCGCGCGGTAAATCTACCGGAACTAATATATACGGTTTCCGGCAGCGCCCCAGTCTCCGGTGCCACGGTGTCGTAGCCGTGGCGCGGAATTCGGCCGTCCCCTTGCCGTCGACGTTCAGACGGCACGCACCGTCCGGCACGGCACGGCACGGTTTGGTCCGGATGGTGGTCGTCCAGAGCTCCTTTACGCCATGCGATCCGTGGACTCCGTTTTGTTTGTTCGGCAGTGCGCGTCTGACGTAAAACCCGATGCCCCGATGCTCGATGGTGGATTTCGGAGACCGCGAGCTGGGAGCTCGAAGTGGGCTTATCGGATGGTTCGAGCGAGTGTCCTTTTTTTTGCTGTTGGGCTATACCGATGCAACAGCACACCACCCAACTATGCTACACACACGTCCGCAGACACGTCCGAGCATGTTCCCAGCGCTGGGAAAAGACGCTGTGGGCGTTGACGCTGAACACGTGGCCACCGGAGGATGCGCCGCCAGACTTCGGCACTGTGCGTGTCGGCCCTTCAGGGAGCCAGCCAAGTGTAAGACACGCACAAGAAGGGGCGCCCCGGGTCGGCGACGCTATTTAAATTTGATAATCCACTTCGGGGTCTTCGGACTGGCCTCGGGATTATCTCGGAGGTTGCCCGGTTGGTTCGACGACGACGGCTAGGTATCTGGGCTTCGCCAGCCCGCCGCTTGGATGTGGTTCAATACAGGACCACGGGCACTAACACTAACCGAACACCGGTACCGGTAAACACGGACGGACGGGACCCCCTTCCGTGGCAGAATTGTTTATTGTATTAAAAAGAAAAGCCAAAAAGGAAAATAGGTCGCACCGTCTGCGAGATAAACCCTTTCCGCCCGGACGGGGCCCTATCGTCGTCTGTTCGTTCAAGGATGAGGATGCTGGCTGGCGATAGCACGTCGTGCTGGGGGGGTGGGGGGTGAGGGGGGGCGGGGGTTGCTGACACACTGAAGACTAATCAGGATTAACGATCCGGGCAGCCGGCGGAGCAGTGCAGGAGTTAACGAATCGGGATCAGTATCGTATTAATTTACTACTCCTTGCATCCATTCGGGAGGATGAGAAGGACTGACGCTGAGCTGACCCACAGTAGCCCGTTCGATAGGCCTGGGTATCTGGAGCGAGGGCTGGAACTACGATTCCAATTCGATTCCGGGACCCGTATCGGGCGGCGGCGGAACAATTTTGGGGCTGTGTAATAAAATTAATATAATCATTGCAAATTGGATCGCTCCGATCGAGTCCGATCGAGTCCCCGACGAGCCCAAAGACTGTGCCGCGCGCCTGTCTTGCAGGTTTGGGTTTGTAACTTCATAAATTTTCATTAGCTTAGCCAAATTTAATTAGCATTAGCGCCTTCATTAGGCGGACCCGGGGTTCCTGGATCGGATAAGTTATTAATAATTTCGGTGCGATTAAACTTCACAGTCAAGGAATTAGCGGTACGTTGTCAACGCGGTCATTTGTTTGCCCCTGCGGCCATCGTCTAGATATCTGTTCCTTTTCTTGCTCTTCCTGGCCTGGAATGTCGGGGCTAGTCATCTATCATTTTCGGGCCACGTTATCTCCGGACAACCACAGCACGGTGCTCGCTATAAAAGTTGTAACGGCAAAGTTTTCCTATTTCCCGAATTTTCTGCAAGCACGTAGCCATTTTTACTAAGTGCTTACAATGCGGAAGCTCTCCCAGACAGGCAGACAGTCGTCGAAAACATGACGCGCGGTGTATCGGAAGTAGGTTAAACGTAAGGCTGGCAGCCGCTTTAACAACGGTCTCGGAAACCGCGGACGCGTTAGAGCCATTTTCGGCAAACGTTAACCTACCAATTTGTCGTTCATTCACAGAAGCTTCCGCAATTTCCGCAACTTCCGCAAACGGTGACAGACAGCAGCAGCTGCGGTGTCGCTGGCGCGAAGCGCTTTGACGCAGAGCTGTGGCGCATGTGACATTCGGCACATTTACGGTATGTGCCACGGGTGGTTTGGGCGAAACTTTTTGGGGCGAAAGCTTCCCCCCAAAGAAGGTAATCGTTCGTGGTCTGATTGGCAATTACGCTTGAGCAACGACGCGAGCTCGACACGATGATTTATAACACTCGCAGGCGCTCGCGTTGCGTGACTCCCGGGTGACTGAAACAGTTCCGCAGGAGTCGTGGTCCCTGCTTCACACTTTAAGCAATCGCTCGGCCGGCCATCCATGGCCGTCCAGGGCCGTCCTTCGAACGGAACGTGCTTTAAGATGACATTAAAAAAGCCCGACCGACCGACCAGCACCAGTCGACCAGTTATACGGCTTGTCGTAAATCAAACTCGCCAAAGTCCTAGCGAGTCCTCGATCGATAGCGATGGCCAGCCAGATAGCTCGGGCCCGTCCGATGACCAGCGCCGCTCAACGAGCGCCCGCGCGAACATGATTAATGCCCCAATGCCGGGACTCCCGGGAGCACTGAAATGGCTTGGTTATCCTTGGTGCCGCCGCCGGCTTGGCCGGCTTTTAAGTGATGCATCGAGCCGTCGAGTCTCCGGAGTGGTTTCCTTAACTTCCTGTGGGTCCAGGCCCGATGCCCATTTTGGCTTTCGGGCTCTCTTCTTGGCCCGCCATCATTCATCAATTTAAAGGCCCGGTATCACTCGGTGCCAACTTGCCGCCAAAAATAGCCGGAACATCGGAAATAACAAGAATTCGATCCGAGCCCAACCTACGACAGCCCAACTTACGGCCCCCGGAATGGTGAGCAACCGTTCGTCTCAATTAACTTCTCCTGCGTTTTGCGAATTACCACCAGACCGACCGGCCGGCCGGGGTTGTGGTCCGGATCCGGACCCTTAACCCATTTTCGGTGCACTTCGCGGAATACGGGGATGGTTTTTTTCTGGCCACATGACGTACGACGTACCACCGCGCCACCGCGACCAATACGCAGAATGTAATAAATTCTACTTGCGTCGCACACACGGGATGATGACAATTTTTGTCCTCCCCCCCGGGTCGGGTCGGTGTGCTACGAAAGTGGATAAGTAACTGCATCCTAGGCGAATCCGGTTGTGCGCGAGCGCGAACTGTAGCCATTCATCATCGCCTCGCTATCGACCACCGAGGATCTTACCGAGGATCGCATCACCGCCCCCCCGAAAATCATCTCGTACGGTTCGGGTACGCACACCCAGGCAGGATACCAGAAATTCTACCAACCCGTCTTGGAGGGAGTCCCTACCGCGGGCCATGGGGTCTTAGTTGGTGCACACGTTTTTAAATCTTGATATTCATCAACTCAATCCATCAATTCCTCAGTTCCGGAATCTGGCGTTCCTTCTACGATATGGGGTCCTGAACCTCTGCCCCAGACCTGCCCGAGAGTCCGTGGCGATTCCGAGACTCGTAAATTCACCGGACCGGACGAGAGCACCGGATTTATGTTACTTTCGGAGCGAAAGTTTCCCATTTCTCACCGAAATGCACGACGGTGCGGTGGTACTAGTGGGTTCAGTAAGTTCGTAGCCTCGATAACAGAGCGCGGTGGTACGAGTCCAATTTTTTTTGTTATATTACTACACTATTCATATGAACGTATGTGAAGTTTCATTTCAATCGGTCATTTAATTTTTTTTTACAAGCTTTTATATCAACGTGTTAGAGTATTTTTTATAACGGAAAAAATCAAGTATAGTCCAGTGATTTAATCCAGAAAGGTTTCAAAGCAAAGGAGCTTTATGAACGAATCTTGAAAGTGGATAAGGACTCTTCGTCTTCAATTAGGGGGTTAAAAGGGGGTTTCAGAATTTAAACGTGGTCGTAGTAGCCTTCAAGACGATGCACGTCAAAAACGTCAAAAAACAGACACTACACCTTGAATCGTAAAAAAAATGCAGGAAATCGCATTGGAAAATCATCGAATCACTTAAATAGATTTAGTATAAGGCTTAGTAGTATAACCCATATTTTGACTGAAGTATTTGGTTTCAGAAAGCTGTTTGCAAAATGGGTACCGCATTCGCTAAAAATGGAACAAAAACGCATTCGAATGTAATTTTCCCGACAACATTTAGAGCTTTTTCGAAAGGATAAAGTGGATTTTGGGCATTAAATGATCACTATGGATAAGACTTGGGTCTATCAGCATGATCCTGAATGAAAACAAGAGGCTAAGGAGTGGTGTGAACCTTGTTCTTCGGCTCCGAAATGAGGCTCGTGTCTAGAAATCGCCCAAATAGGGGTTAGCATCAGTTTTGCGGGATGCGAATTGAATTTTGGTAGCGGATTACTTGCAATCCAGTAAAACCATAAATTTAGAATATTGTTGTAACATTTTAGACCAGCTGAAAGAGAAAATTTGAGAAAAAAGACCCGGTTTGTAGAAGAAAAACATCCTCTTTCATCAGGACAATTCACTGTGTTATGAAAACATTTTGGCAATTGCAGAAATCCTTGAATTGGAGTTTGAATTATTGGAGTATCCACCCTATTCACCAGATTTGGCCCCTAGCTACTTCCACCTGTTTTCAGACCTTAAAAAATCGTGTGCGGAAAGCGTTTTCATCAAATGACGACGTCACAACATCTGCGGAAGCATTAAATTTATAAATTGGAGTCTTGTTGGACTAAGTGTATTGATGTTCAAGAAGGCCATATTGAACCATGAAGTGTATTTAAAACCGTAAAAATGTATTTTTCTTGCCGAGGCTACGAACTTATTGAACAGCCTAGCTTTATTCGTGCATTCGTGAGACAGGATACGAATCCTGTCCTGTCTTGTCTCACAAACATGGGCCGACGGTGTTCATTCTCCGTGCCGTACCGTTTTCCGCACCAGGCTGAGCTGCCTAGTGGCGTGGGCTCCAAATGTAGCGCCCTGCAGAGGCAACCAGCCAGGAGACGAACATAATATTTTACCCGTCTCCCGTTGGATTTATTAAAAGGGTGGCTCGTCTGTCATGCATGCTGCGAGAGCGAGCAACCACCGTCGTGTGTGTGTGTGTGTGTGGGGTTGGGGAGATTTTTGTAATTTTAATGCGTTTCATGAGACCGGAGGACCACCGGAGGATCCGCAAAGCAGCAAACTTTGAACGACGGGAACTCGCTGCGCAAGGACCACCAACGGCCACCATCTCTCCGGACACGCCCGCGGAGAAGGTTTATTGGTTGAGCTACGGATTACTCTTCATGCCGGGGAGCCAGGGCAGGGGTGAGTGCATTCCGCTTACAGCACCGCAGTTGGTGGCACCGTGTTCGAGAGTCTGGTGTCAGGTTCGGTTAGGATTCCAATTTTTGCCGCAATTCGTCCGTAACTCCGACCCAGGGCAGGGAGACCGCATTGCAGCGCATCGGGATGGCTAGGGGTGCGAGGGAGGGGGCGTGTAGCTCCCAAGAAGTTGCCCAAGAAAGCGTGGCAACCCACACGTAGTAGGTCGATCGAATGCTGCACGGACGTGCGGTCCGGATTGCAGCGCGTCACGTTCGCCCGAAACGGCTCTCCGCAAACTCGTATACAGCAGTTTGCAGCCGGGCGATTGCAGTTTTATCGCCCGGCGAGGCGTGGCTCGCGCTACCAACGGTTTGGTTTATTTGCTGTTTGTTTGCTTCCTCAGCACTGATGGCGGGTTGGCACTCCACGGAGTCCACGGAGCCACGGAACTCCGCCCGGTTATGTAAACCGGGAAATCGGATGTGTAACGGAACCCAGCCAAGGACCCAGTGTGCCATTGTTCTGCCAAAGGTTCCAAAGATTCCAGTCAGCGCATCCTGTGCTTCCGCATCCAAAACTTGTGCCCAACTTACCCAGCCCAACTGCTGCAAGTGATGTGGGTACAGGACAGTTCACCACACACATACCGGACCGTGGTTCGTTGGCCGGTCAGTCTGTCAGTCTAGGTTCGGGTCGCCGGGTCGGAATTGAGTCGGCACTTCGGCACTTCGTAGTACTTCGACATCCGGCTGTTTGCGTACTTCCCGCGTGGCCTTAAGTGCGCTCGCGCCGGGGCCAAAAACTATTAAGTCCAATGTAGATTTTTGATGGCTTTCCTGGGAAACCGCGACTTTTCCGGTGGACTGGATGCAGAGCATCTTTGTGACGGTCCCTCAGAAAGGGGAAAGAACAGAATGCAGGCGCGGCATCACGCTGCTCTGTATTACACAAAAAGTATTGTGCAGAGTGATCCTCAATAGGATCCAGAAGAAAATCGTCGCTACTCTCTGTGGAGAAAACTGTGGAGAGGCACTTGATTGGAACCCGCAAGAGCAACGCAGAAGAGGCAGGCCCAGAGTCGCCAACAGTGGAGATCTTTTACTTCATCCCTTTCTCACGCCGATCAGGACCAGTAATAAGGTAAGTACTAGGTGTGTGCGTTGAGAACCGAAATTTTTTAAGACACAAAAAATGTTTATACAATTTTTATGCAAATTTATATTTTATTCAAAGTATGTGCCATCGCTAGCTATACATTTCTCCTACTTCTCTGCTAAATCATGGGTTCCTAGACGAAATAATTCTTCGTTTTTTTAAGTTAACTAATTAGTCACCCCATTTCGACTTCCTCGTAGAAAAACGAAGGGCTGCTCTGCCAATACGTGTTCCATCGATGAAAAAGAATGATATTCGGAAAGAACCAAGTCTGGTGAATAACGCGGGGAGAGATAGCAACTCCCATCCAAGTGATTTGATAGTATCCTGAAACATTTTTGCTTTTTTAGGCGCCTGGTGCTTGACTCCACGGCCTACTAGGCGCCTCTATTGTTGATAACAAAACGGCTTATTGGTTGTTTTTCGATCAATGCATTGTTCAAATAAGGCATTTGTTATCAGTAGCGATCGGAATTAACGTATGCATCAGGTTTTAGGAGCTTGTGAAACACCACACCTTTCTGTCCCACCAGAAAGTTCGTTTTTTCGTTCGAGTCCTTCAAGGCTTATTTTTGTAAAGTCAAAATCGCCATTTTGAAATTTTTTAAACCACTCAAAGCACTGCGATCTTCCAAACACAAGTCCCGACAAGCATTTGGTGCGATTCCGAAGCAGTTTTCTTAAACAGGGGCAGAAAAATAATAATCCCCGCAAAACGTCATTTTCAGGGACAAAAGTTGACGTAGTTTAACCCTTTCAAAGATGGGTTGCAAACCGAAATATTTGTTTTTTCAACCTGAAATCATTTACCGGATATCAACACAAGGTAATGATGCATGAACAGCAAAACTGGGAAGTCCCAATCGGCAGGTACAGCTATCATTCTAAAATTTCGGTTCTCAACGCACACACCTAGTAAGTAGATTTTTGATCCCTTCAAGTGCGCCGCTCCGCGGTCTCTGGCTCCAGCTCGAGGCAGAAAGGATCCAGCAAGGGGAAATGCGTTTTCTTACAAATTTTCGCACCGAAATCGGTTCTTCAGAGGGCACAGACCTCGGCTGCCGCGGGCTATGCAACTTATGCCCAATCGCGAAGGATCAACAATCGCCGATCGCCCTTTCCCCAGTCACCTGCAGGGCGTGCAAGTCGGAAGGATTGTCCTCTCGTTAAATGCTTGTCGACACGCGACCCATTTGCGACTTCCGAATCCATCACGTACAACGTCGTTGGCGCATGTTGATCCTTTTCGGCGCTCGGGCGATCCCGGCGACTGCAGCGTTGCGGCAGGCGACGAACCGTCACGTCACGTGACAGACCAAACTTTCTGCACTTGCGGCCCTTGCGGCCTTTGCATTTTGTGGTTCTCCTTTCGATCGATTGTTTATGCTGTGGTCCTGAGAGAGAGTCCACAGTCCGCCTGTCTGTCTGTGTGCGGGGTGACACCCGACAGCCCCGATGGAAACAAAGCCAAGAGCGAGAGCAAAACTAACATAACAATGGCGGTAGCGGCACCGAAGTTGGCCTACTTTGCTGCGGCGCTCTGTGTGTGTGTGTGTGTGTGTGTGCGTGTTTGTCACCCGGAACAGAGGTGTTCCCGGGTGTGCATTGGTTCCCGGGTTTGTTTGTTGCGAGAAGCGAAAGCAGAAAGGACGAAAACACAATAGAGGTGCAAAACAAAGAGCACAAACTCACCGTGCGCGACATTTCCACATTTTCCCGTAACCAGAGAGGGGGGGGGACAAGAGGGCGAGTTGCTTGCTTCCGTTGCGTAGTGTGGGGGGTGTGGTAGGCTTCTGTTTCTAATTTGCTACGACATTTCGGTTTGTTTCAGGTTCGACAACACTCCGGCGGCTCCGTTGTTTTCAAACCCGTTTTGAAACCGCGTCCACACGCATCCGTGCCGGTGTGTGCCGTGCCGTGTGACACGTTGGGAAAGGAGTTGGCCCCGAACCCCGAAAGGAGCGTAACTCGGTCGTACCCGGTGTGGGGGAGGGAATATTTTATCGCCTACCGGAAGCCTACTGCAGGGAGCCTTTTATATCAACATCCCGGGATCAGCCCGGGATGTTGCTTCGCCGGGAGCCTGTGCCTGTGGGTTGTGTTCGGGCCCTGGGGCATGTCGGGGAAGATATCTCTAATAAATTGCAGTTGGTTTAGTGTAATCTTGTTAGCAGAACCCACACACGCGCGCCCGCGCCGCGCTGGCGCTGCCTTAGCACGAGCACGGCACGAGCTCCTTGAAGCATCCTTGAAGCTCCGTCCCGGCCGCCCGTACTAGAGGGGGGGGCACGGAGCAAGGCAGCCGGGTCGGGAGGAGTCGACCATGTCCCTGGGCGTCTTTGTTCTGCGGCCTCCGGCAGACGGCGACGGATGATTGACACCAAATAGATTACACAACAGGGAATGGAAAGGGGGAAGGGGGGGGGGGGGGGGCTGGAGGACCGCGATGCCACCTTCTTTTACTGCTCACACTCCCCACTAACTGCACAAATTACGCGCAGCAAACGGCAACACTCTGGGCTTGTGCCGGAACGAGTCCTGATCTGGCGCCGACGACGTTCGAGGTGCAACCGGAACTAAACGAGTCTAAAACTTGACAATGGAAATTGTAAGCTGAGTGCTCTACCTGTCAATTTTGTCCTCCTTTTTCAGTCCTTTTTGGCAGTATTACCTTGTTTTGAGATCAGGCACAGGATTTCAGGTCGAAAAAAAATTAAGTTTGCAACCGATCTTTGAAAGCGTTAGACCGCATGTCGACTTTTGTGCCTGAACCCCGCGGGCAAAACCTCTGTATAGCTCTCTTTATAATCTCTTTATTGCAAATTATAGAGAAGCGTGTCAGTGAATGAAGCGTTTCGAAACGCTTCACAGTACAATAAAACGCTTCATGGCACTGAAACGCTTCTCTATAATTTGCAATAAAGAGATTATAAAGAGAGCTATACAGAGTTTGCCCGCTAGGAAAATAGCGTTCTGCGGGGATCGTTGCCTTTCTGCTACCTGTTGAAGAAAACTGCTTCAGAATTGCATCAAATGTTTGGAAGATCGCAGTGCTTTGAGTGGGTAGAAATGGCGACCTAACAAACAAAGAGCGTCGGAGGACTCCAAAAAAAGGGGCTTTCTGATGAGAAAGGTGGGATGCTTCACAAACGCTACTAAAACCGGATGAAACCGTTAATTCAGATTGCTGCTGACATTGCTACTTCAGATCGAAAAACTACTAGAATGCCGTGTCTTCTGGTCCGCCATGGAGGCGCCTGCAGGGGCTGCTCAATGACACGTCACCTGGCGCCTCCAAAGCAAAACTGGTTCAGGATACAATCAAATCACTTGGATATCATCAAATCAATCAATCCAAATCAATCAAATACAATCAAATCATCAATCCAGGATACAATCATTCATTTTCATCGCTGGCTGAGTATTGGCTGAGCAACACTTCGTGTCCTACGGGGAAGTCGAAATGGAAGGACTAATTGGTTTGCTTCAAAAGACGAAGAATTCTTTCGTCTAGGAATTTTTCGTTTTAATGTAACAAACATTTGATTTCTTGGAAAAAAAAATCCATTTTCAAGTTTTAGACCTGGTACCTGTACCCAGGGCCAGGGCGGACGAGTCCTTACCAAGAAAGACGGCCCCACCGGAGCACCGTCAACAAACGGTTATCGTCCCGTCCTGGCTCTGGCGGACCATCCCCTGTTCCGGTGGTTCCTCTGCGCGAGATAATCCGTCACGCAAAAATGGTGACAAATTAAAGGACGGATGAGGGTGGCGCAAAAGTGGCACTTCCGACACACACACACACACACACACACACACACACACACACACACACGGGGACCAAAGTGTCCCGAAAAAATTGGCGCGCGCGCGCAAACTTTCGAACGAACGCGCGATGTCCTTGAACGGGCGCACAAAACGAAAGCCACCGCAACGACGGGGACGGGGGGTCCCACACGGGACGGGGAGGATGATCCGGCCCGATCCGGCGGATCCGACGCGGGTTTCACAACGCATCATCATTGTTGTTGGCGTTGGCGTTCGGTTTTTGTATTTCTCCGCGGGGCCGACCAATGGACAATGGCCTCGTTTTCCCGACGGCGGCGGCGACGGCGAAGGAGTTTTCGGAGTGGAAAAATCGATGCACGCGCCACTGCAGTGCGCCAATAGCCGGCACCCACCGGGAGGGACCGGCCGGAGGCGCCGAGCACCGAACCGAGGCTCGGTGCTCCCGGTCCACCTGGCCCCGACCGAAAGCGGTCAATTACGAAAACAAAAAACAGAAACGGCCATTCGACCAGGATAAGAATAAAGGAATGGTGTAAGGTACCCTCGACGCCTGCCGCCCCTCGATTGGGAGCGTTAGGGCCACCGGAGGCGCATCCTTTGGGGTGGACCTCATTTTCTCGTGGACGTTTTAAGCTTAAACTTTGATGAACTTACGGTCGTCCCGGTCGCCAAGCTGACAGTATTCGCGCACCAACCTCCTCCGTTGGGGATCCTCTGCGAATCCTGTTCCATTTGACAGGTGGCCCCGGCTGTTTTTTTTTATCCCAGTTTGGCAGGTAATTCGCACTGTGCAATAATTGGAAATTGATTTGTGTGGGCCCGAGGCCCTGGCCCGAGCATTGTTGTGAGTGTCCTCGTTTTTCTTTTCCCTGTGGCTGCGAGCCTTTTCGAGGTTGCTGGCTGCACTGTTTGCACCTGCACGCCCGGGCGCCCCCAAATGCACCGAATGTGCAACGTAGTCCTTGTTTCTCTCCCACACACACACACTCTCTCTCTCTCTCTCTCGGGTTTTGTTGTTGAGCCCACCCGTCCACCGTCCATTGTGGTATTTGCGCGGCTCGAGTGCGGCGAAGTTCATCTGCATCTCTGCAGTTCCCGTTTTTTTTTGTTCTTACGTTCCCGTGACGCTTTTTGTTTTGGCTAGTAAACGGCAGGATGTCAGAAGGTTTTTTTTCTGTTTTGTTCGGTCGGTGTCAGGACCAGGGCCACCGATTCGATGGTCGGAGATGGCGTTGGTGATTCTGTTGACCCGATTCCCGGCGGTCGCCGGAAAACGGAACCGCGCTCAAGGGCTGAGCAAATCTGGGATCAATAATCGGAGCTAACGCTCCGGGGCTGGGACGGAACCGGAATCCTGGAAGGTTAAAGGTCCGGAGGCAGCGCGATTCGAGCATCGCGTTTATTATTGACCTGCCACCCTAAAAGGTCCTGGTGATTAGGCCCACCTTAGGGCTTAAGGGCACGTCAAAAAAATATATATCCAAAGCCGGCCCACCGGCGCATGATCGATCAATTCTGGCACCCAACCCTCCCCGCCCCCCACGGGTGAATGAAAGGCTTACGAAACGAAACACTCCCAAAAAGGAACGGGAAAAAAAAACCGAACAGGAAGGAATAAAGCCGTTACCGGGCCCCTGACCGACGGTAATCTTTCCGGTCGCTCCACTGCACGTCTTCGGTTCATCCTTTTGCTGTTTTCCTTTTCGGCCCCCTCCCCCCCCCGGGCACAGCGACGTGTCCAGGCCAGGCCGGCGAATCCGTTTTGCCACACAGCGCACAGCGAGCTGATTGGTAATCCTTTCCGTAATCGCGTTGAATTACTTCCGCCCGCGCGAATTATTTCGCCTCCCCTGATTCCCCGATTTTCCCCGCCCCCATCACACCACCAACTACCGGCCACCGAACCACCGACGAGGTTACCGGTGGAAAATAGCGCAAAATTAGGCGGGCGAGTTCCGAAGTTTCTCGTAACGAAGTGCTCGGATTGTGGCGTACCACATCGAATGCACATTGGAAGCACCGACACAGGAAGCAGGTGGGCCAAATGGGTCCAAATGGGCAGGGGTCTCAAGTCCAGGATCACGAGTCGGTAGCTGCCCTGGTGCTCTGGCTCCCCTTGAACGATTCCCGTCAGTCAGATGTTTTGGAACCGTTTTTTCGTTTGTAGTCTCAAAAAAAAGTGGCCGTGCCGTGACGACTTCCGGAAAATTTTACACCCGAGACGGCACGTGTCACGGTCGAAGTCGTCGTAGGTCGTGCGCCCCAAGAATTATCCTTTAGACTCCGTCGTCCCTAATTTTGCGCCAAGGCCCGGAACCCGGCGCGCAAGGTGGTGCCCGACCCCGAGGAAGGGTTTTTGGGTGGCGTGGGGGGTGGGGGGGGGGGAGGAATGAAGGATACCGACAAGGCAAATGTGAGCGGCAAATCAATCGAGCTTTCCCGGTCGGGGTTTTTTGGGATAATTTTGGTCGCGTTTTGCTGTCGGACCGAGGTCGGTAATTGAACTTTGGTACGTTGGACGATGGCGGGCGTGAAGCGGGCGACGATGGGTGCTACGTTCGGCATACCCGTCGATCGGTTCGCCGAAAGGGGTTATTGCCATTTAATTGCCGTCGAATGGTAATGACACGGCGAAGATAACGGCTTGCGTCCCGCGCTGATGGCGCTGATGAGAATGGACGATGAAATGATGTTTTTTGCTCGGAAGTCCGACCCTTTATCGCGCGGGGTGGGGTCGGGGGGATTGGTGGCCTTCCGGGCGCGACCCCCCTTGATTGGGTTTCGATTCCGCCGCCGCAGGTCACCGCTGCTGGCACCTGACCGCGCCGAACCCAAGAAGCCCCCGCACCCCCACAAGAGACTCCTTTGTGGTGTTAGGATCCACTTTTTTCTTTTGCCCTTTTTCGACCCTGCCATCGCCCTGTGAGCGCAATCTTTGCTCTCGAGCGCCCTCCCCGTCGAAGCCATTATATCGGGAAGGGCGTTTGTCAGTTGAGGGATTTATTTTCGCGTGGCCTTAAGCCTTCCGGGTGCCAACCCTCTCGAAGCCGAACCGGGGATGGGGGTGGGGTGGTGGTAGTAGGTGCAAAAAAATGGCGTATTCTAAGCGGGCATCCGGCGGTTGCGGGCTCTGCGGGTGCATCCTTTTCGGCCTCCTTCGCCTTTTTTTTTGTGGCCCAACCCAGCCCAGTTCCGTGGCCATAAAATATCATAATTTCCTCGATCGGAGCGGAATAGTAGACTGGCCGGCCAGGTCCACCAGGTCTCGGGGGACCTGTCTTGCCCTGTGCCCGCCCTGTGTAACGCCATCTGCGCTCTCGGCCCGCTCTGCTCGGTGAGAGAGCGTTTCGAACCGAACCACTCGGACCTCACATCGCAGGGAAAAACTGCGGACTGCGGCACACACACACACACAACGACTCCGGAACGGCTTCTTTGGGAGCTGACGACGAGCCGACCTTTTTTTTGGGGGGGGAGGGGTCTGCACCTCCAGCAGGTTCTTTTAGATTTGCTTCCTTCTTACTTAATGCGCTGCGCTTCACGCTTCTTCTTCTTCTTGGGTTCCTTCGGTTTTTTTGTTGTTGCGAGTTTCTTCTCCGCGCTGGCGGTGTGGGGGGGGTTGCCCGGGGGTTGCGGAGAAATGGTGCGGCATTGTGGGTTTTTTTTTCGGGGGTTTTCCTGGTTTTTCCCCTCTCGTTTGGTTACAGAAAGTGCCATGATGTGCTTGGGTCGACAGGATGCGGTGGCCGGAACATTGCCCACCCCAAAAAGGAGGGGGATGTTCTGGTTCTGGTGGGGGCAGGGCAGCGATTGGCCAGTAAATGGGCTGATGCTTGGAATTTTGTTGCGGAGACGCTATCTGGGCCCCGTCCACTTCCGACCACCATTACGATCCCGAGGGAAAGGATATTGATAAACGGAACGGGCGAAAGCGGACACTGCGGCCCGCTTTCGGAGAGTCGGCAGGCAGGCCAGAACCAGTGTCCCCGGTCCCGGTTTCGTGGCAAGATTTCGTACCATTTCATTAATTTCACCTGACGCAGACGGCAGGACGACGCCGGTGGATGAGCCGGAAGTTTATTACGTTCGCAGTTTTCATTCGACCCGCAGCTCGAACCCGGACGGGGACAAAAACGGGACCAGGTTGGGCCTTTTCACCAACTAAGGCACAGCTCCTCTAATTGTCAGAACATTTCGACTGTGGATCGCTCCGAACCACTCCGAATCGGGTTCTCAATCGTCGCCCGGAAGGTCGTTCAAAGGATCAAGTCAGGCATCTAAAGGGTGGTTCATTTATGATCATTTATGATTTGGTTATACAAAAAAATGGCTGAATATTTTTAGATGCTTGAACATTCATTCGAAAGGTTAATTCATTACATTTATGTATAAAATACAATTTTGGTTGCAGAAAATGCTGAGAAGCTAAGAACTTGGGCGGCATTCGGTTTCAACAGGACGACCAGCAACCATTGACGACCTCAAGACCCAAATTCAAGTTGATATTGCCGAAATAGGACCAGATACAACCGAAAATACTAGGTGTATGCGTAAAAAATCGGGATTTTTTACACACAAAAAACGTTTATAAAATTTTAATGCGATTTTCTATTTTATTCAAAGTATGTGCCATCGCTAGCTAAACATTTCTACTATCTCTCTGCGAAATCATGGATTCCCAGATGGAAGAATTCTTCGACTTTTAAAGTAAATTAATTAGTCATCCCATTTCGACTTCCTTGTAGAAAAACGAAGGGCTGCTCAGCCAATACGTGTCCCATCGATGAAAATGAATGATATTCGGAAAGAACCAAGTCTGGTGAATAACGCGGGGAGAGATAGCAGCTCCCATCCAAGTGATTTGATAGTATCCTGAAACAGTTTTGTTTTTTGGGGCGCCTGGTGCTTGTTGCCACGGGCCACCAGGGGCCTCCATTTTAAAAAACTGGAACGGCATTTTGGTCGTTTTCGATCAATGCATGGTTCAAATTGATCACTTGTTGTCATTAGCGATCAGAATTAACGTTTTCATCAGGTTTTAGGAGCTTGTGAAACACCACACCTTTCTGTCCCATCAGAAAGTCCGTTTTTTGGAGTCCTTGGACGCTTTTTTTTGTAAAGTCAAAATCGCCATTTTAGAATTTCTTAAACCACTTAAAGAACTGCGATCTTCCAAACACAAGTCGCGACAAGCATTTGGTGCGATTCCGAAGCAGTTTTCTTCAAGAGGAGCAGAAAAATTATAATCCCCGCAAACCGTCATTTTCAGGCACAAATGTTGACTTAGTTTAACCCTTTTAAAGATGGGTTGCAAGCCGAAATATTTTTTTTTTTCGACCTGAAATCGTTTACCTGATGTCAACACAAGGTAATGATGAATGAACAGCAAAACAGGGAAGTCCCAATCGGCAGGTACAGCCATCTTTTTAAGTTCCCGATTTCCGACGCATACACCTAGTATACTCAAAAATAGATCGACCGAATGAGCTAATGCCAAGCCTGCCGTGGTGAACATTTGACCAAAATTGTTTTACATTAAAAGAAATTAAGAATTAAACTTTCAAATAAAAGTTCAACCACAGAAAAATATTCAGCCGTTTTATTATATAACCAAATGAATATAAAGATCATAAATGAACCACTCTTTAATACGAAGGCCATTGGCGGGTCGAGAGATCGGCTGGTGGATTCGGTCTTGGTGGATTCATTCCGCAATACGGACCTCCGTCGATTGACTCGTCGTATCGCAAGTTACTGCGCCCCGGCACCGAGAGGGCGATGACTTTTGGGCACAGACACTTCCGAGAAGTGGCCCCACTCGTGAGCCGCAGGAAGATATGATGTGTATTTGATCGGGGTTTGGAGTATGGCATCGAGTTCGCGTTCACGCACGGCAATCGCCGTGCGATTTCGGTCTCGAGAGAAAACATAGAACTTTCGCAGCAAGGTTTACGACGCCCGGCCTCGGCCATCCATTAGGGCGCGAGCTGTGTCCGGTTTATGATGCGACCTCCGACCTCTGTAGTGTGTCCCAAACTCGTCGGAATGTGTGGACGGAAAGTGCTGCCATAAACGCGAACCAGACAGGCAATTCCAACCACTTTCTTTATGAGCCCGTCCCGGTTCGGCCCGGCATCTGTCAAAAATATGTTGGCCTAACAGCCCGTTGTCCAGCACTTGCGGGGACGACCATCCGATGCTTTGCTGCTCGACTTCTCGATGGCGAACGCGGCGTTGGTCTGTACTTGATTGTTAGGCTCGCATGGGGGTCGCAGGCGAACTGCGTTTGATTGGTGGGCCAATCGGCCGATCGGACAAGGAGCTACTTGAAGCCCCCCCCCATCTCTCGGGGTAGGCATGAGAAAAATGGATGAAGCAGAGTCAGTGACATGACAACCGGCTGCTTTGCTTGTCACTTGTCTGGGTACGGCCGATCCGCAGGACCAACCGGGCTCTCGGTGCTCCTGTCAGTGACAGGCAACGGCAATTAAATGTATCCATATCATGTAGGCACGGCTACCATTAGTGATGTTTGCTTCTTCCTAGTTTTTGTGGCACATCTTCTGTGCCACAGTCCGCCTCATATTCGCTTCCAGCTCGGGACCGCTCGTCTTCATTTGTTTGACAATTGTTTGCCGCTCAAACTACGGCAAAGATCGCCCGAATCGATGGTTTTGCTGCTGCGTGGCAATTTCCGTGGCTCACTCACGGAACATCGCCACAATCACCTGGTACCGCGGAACGTACCTTGAGAGCTTGACAGCGCCGAAGTGACGGACACCACAGAAATTTACCCTACATTAGTCGAATGATAATCGAAGGCAGGCAAAACTTACCAATTTCAGCCAAATGTTCGTGATGAGAAGCTGGTTCTTTTCGTCCTGCAACGAGACATAGGAGACGGCGAAAGAGCAAAGTTAGTGTCGATCGATTAGTAGGGTCTTTCGCAGGTTTCGCAACCAACCCACGCTCCCGGACAGATCCCGATGATTAATTTTCGTTTCCTGCATTTTAAACTTTTCCCAATTCGGCGTACAGAGAGAAAGCAAAAGATTGAAAGTGGCGGAGAGAGAGAGAGAGAGGGAGCACCATCATGGCCGCCGGCGCACCGACCGATTCCGACCGCGTTTGGTCCGCGTCCTAGTCTTTGGCGAACTCAAAAATGTCACCAAATTCCCGAAGGTGGCGAATGAGTGAGATAAATAGACAGAGAGAGGGAAAGAGAAAGAGCACAGCCATAGAGGAGTTGCTGAGGCTGAGGAATATCGTCGCAAACTAGGCGAGTCAACCTTCATGGTCAAACCCGATTTTTTTTTCCCGAACATATTTGCTCATAAAAACTAATTAAAACCATATTGTCGACCGCCGAGGCCGAGGCCGTGGTCGAGCGGGGTGAACGCTAAGGTTAGCCAGCTAATATACCGAGCAGGAGCGGGTATTGGAACGGGGAAACTGTGTGACAAATCAAAATCACGACGAACGCTGGCCGCGGCGCGGCGAAAACTTATTAAAACGAAGGTCCCTCTCGGCACGGCGGACGCGCCACTCAGGATTCCAATTTCGATTTTTGTAGCTGTGTGTGTGTGTGTGTGTTCGATTCCTTCAAAGTTTTATAAGCCTGGTCTTGCTGTTGGTACACACGCTTCGTATGAACGTGTGTGAAGTTTCATTTCAATCTGTGAATTCATTCTTTATTTACAACTCATTTAGCATCGACGTGTCAGAGTATTTTTATTTTTGGAAGGTGAAAAATTATGAACGAATGTTGAGAGTATTAGGTTTATGACTTAATTCGTGCGGTTTTACAATGGATGGTATTACTCACTAAATGTCACATTTTTAATTTTTTATGATTTTTTTAATGAAATATGTGTTTGACAGCTATTGTCATTACGCATATAACGCAGTATAGATTGTTTGGTAACAGTGTAAACAACACCTCTTTTAAGCATCTGAAGATAGCTTGCAAGACCAAGAGTGTCAGATGCAAAAAGAACTTGCAGAAATGTTAGGAGTAGACCACACGACAGTTTCCCATCGTCTGAGTGCCATAGGACTGATTAGAAAAATGTCTTATTGGTTCCACATGAATTGAAAAAAGAGACATTGACAGAAGGAAAACCATTTGCGAATTTCTGCTTGCACGGCAGAAAAGAAAGGGGTTCTTGTACCGAATCGTCACTGGTGATAAAAAGGGGAGTTATTACAAGAATCTTGAACGCAAAAAGCCCTGAATACAGTGTGATGATCCAGGTCCATCGCAACCAAAGCGAAATATTCACTGTGGTGGGATATGAAAGGTGTGGTGTAGTGTGAGCTTTTAAAACCTAATGAAATTGTTGAAGGACAACCCCATCAACAACAATTAATGCATTCGAAGCAAAGCTTTGTCCATAAAACGACGAGAATGTGATAAAAGACATGATAAGCTGATTTTTCAATACGACCCGTCATCGCAAAACCGGTAAAAATCTCTCTCGAAAATGTCGGATGGAAACTGTTAACCCTCTGTTAGCTGTAGTATTTGTTCTCTTACATGAGTAACGATTTGGCAGCACAGGAGTTAACTTATTATGAAAGTATTGAAAATAGCGTCTCTGATTGGAAAGCTGAGGAAAGTTGAGAAGTGTTATCGACACGGAATCGAGGAACTACCTAAAAGATGGGAGAAAGTAGTGGCTAGCGGTGGCCAATATTTTAAAGAATTAAAAAAAACTTTGTTAAACAAAATAAATCGTTTTTGTTGGGCAAAAAAATCGTAATTATCAATTCAAGTTCCTGATACATAAGGACTGTTCGCCTTCAACGAGTAAAGTTAAACTATGGGTTGCTGAACTTAAACTCGGTCGTAAAAGCCTTGAAGACGATCCACGTCAAGGACGTCCAAAATCAGCAAGAACACCTGATATCGTAGCAAAAATTACAGGATAACGTATTGGAAAACCATCCAGTGGCTGAAGGAGACCTAAAACAAATCATGCGTGGAAAGCGTTTTTCATCAAATGATAAGCTCATAACTGTGCTGTGGAAGCCTATTATGTTTCCCATTTAAACCTGGGGGGGATCTTCGATTGATCTGGACCCTCCAGAGTTTCGACCATCTCGCTGAGGTGCGTGTGCCTCGTTTCGGTGCATCCATTGACGCACCACACTCCAACCCTCTGCTGTGGCTTTAAGTGGCTGAAGATGACTCCCCGGCTCCTTACTGCCCGGATCCCGGAGGCGCTGGTCTCCGAATTCTAGACGGACGTGACTTTAGACCGAAAATGTCTAATCAAGATGTAGGATTAATGGTGTGCCAACGAGCGCCGGGTACCGGCACCGCAAGCGAACCTTGTCACGGTGTAGTCGGTCGCCGGTCGGTCGCTGGCCGAACCGCACGCAATCCGTTCTTCTCCGGCCCGGCCGGTTGCGGTTTAATCGGCAACAGGCCGGCCTATCGAGCTCCCGGCTCCGGAAGTGGCGAAATATTGCGCGCCGTTTGTTGGATCTTCCTTCCCGCCGGGGGGTTTATGCTTTATGCTCAGTAAATCGCCCATCTACAGCCGCGCTCGGCTTCCCGTCACTGCTGCTGCCGCTGATGAATTTTCTCCCGCTCGGCTCGGGCCGATGAAGAATGGAGCACGTTTCCGGTGCCCGCGTCATTGTGTTTGCGGCCGTTTGGCGAGTAAAATGGGTACGTGGCGCACGTGGCGTCGAGACGCATCGTAACGCATCGCATCCCCTTTTTAGCTCCCCCGCCTGGGTGGGTGGGTCGTGCTTTAATTAGGTTTCTTCATGTTTCAAATTAAACCGGCAGGCAGGGACGAAAAACTGGGGGGAAAAAAAACCATCGGATAGCCGCTTGCTCCGTGTGCCTCGGTGCCAGGTTCGCGAACGAAGTGGCGAGGCACTAAAACCGGGCTCCCGGAAGGCCCGATAAGTGGCCGAGAGAAGCAAAAAAAAAAGGACCAAACGAAGTTGGGCAAATCGTTGGGTAGCGAAAGCGCGTGACATCGTTTCCTTTTTTATGCTGGTTCTGTCTCTCTCTCTCTCTCTCGCTCTCTCTCGCTCTTGATCTCGCACCATCGAAAGGTTAATTCGAGTTAAAGATGAAGATACTGCTGTTCAGCTTCCGTTCCGTACCCGTGCGACAAACGCAGTGAGGCCAGCCGCGCGAGGCGGAATGGAGAGCAGCGGTAGCGCCGTGCCGTGAAGGCGAATCGATCGAAGGACCGCCACGCTATCTTGGTGTCCTTGCCTTTGCCGGGGCACCCTAACGGAAAGTCAACAAAACAACAGCCTTCGTTGGGACTTCGTTGGGAGCGGCCCAACTCTGGGGTGGCTTGAGGCGAAACTCGGGGAGTGTTGGTCCGAGGTTAGTGTTGTTGAGAAACTGACGCAAGGCGGCATCATTTGTTAAAGTTTTCCCCGCGTCCCGCTGCCCCCAGGCCACAACGCCGGGGCCAGGACTTTTGCTCATTTTGGTCTCCCTCTCAGAGTCGGGCGTGTACAGGCTAACGGGAACTCGACCAGCTGACGATTTGATCCCGTTCTCGATGCGAGAAAGAGCAAGCTTTTCGGGTCCACAGAAACGGCCACCATCAGTGAGGGGGTCTTGAGCTAAGAAATCTGGAATTTCGGCCACGGCCAGCTACAGCTAGCAAACACTCACTCGAAATGCTTTGCACGCTTTCACCGGCTCGGACACACAAACTCCTGCTCCAACAATATCTCGGATTGAGGAGGATTGCAGGGCATCTGCAGATCTGAATTCAAGTGCGCTGCATGGAACTAATTTTTCTACGACTAAATCGCCCTCAGCATCAGGAGCTCGAATCGGGCAACCGAAGCCTGATCGGGCATTGCATTGGGGGCAACAAACAGCACTGAGCGGCCTTCCTGGCGGCTGTCTACGGATCACCACACGTTTCGGAATGGACATTTCACGAAAACAATGTTCTCGACGGCCGGGTCCCGACGGCAGCGGTGGCTTAATTAAATTCTAGAACTCTGCCGCCACAAAAGCTGTCTACCTGACCGGTCGCTGATATGCCCGCCGACACGCTTCGAAGGGGGGCGGGCGAGGGCGAGCATAACTTCCTGGTCATTCTGGCGCACTTCCACGGGCAGAACCGTTTTGGGCCGGAGAAATATATGAGTCAGATATTCGGGGCATTTGCATATAAATCAGGAAATATGCATTAAGCGCAACATGCCTCGGTCTCGGTGTCTCGCCCAAAAGTTCCGTGCTTGCCTGGTGTTCGCAGAAGTTCGTGTTCGTGTTCCCAGTTCCCTGGCCCTGACGTCGCGCTCGACGCTGAGCAAGAAGACTTCGGGCAGCAGACGAGAACGACGACGCGGACGACGACATGTGGCCAATATTTGGGAAGTGTTGGTTGCGGTTAGCCGACGTTCCGGTTACGTCGGGCGCTGTCAGGGCAGGCCACACATAATTAGACTGCTGTTGCTGCTGCTGCTGCCATGCCAAGGCGGCCAAGTCAGGTCAACTTTAATCGAAAAAGCTCCCAAACCTGTCCTGCTGCTACCCTGCTAGTTTGATTTGTTGCCTGCAGCAAAATGAACGAAAACTGTCCCAATCCAGAATTTCGAGCAGTTTCGAGCAGTTTCGAGCACTTTCGCGAAGTTGCTGGAAAAATGAGCGAAAGCTATTTTAACGTCCGCAAGTGCCCCGCGACAATTTGTTTCTTCGACTTCACGGTTGCGAGACTAACACAACAAACCGGGCCGGCGGGGGGCAACGATAACAGAATACTAGCAGTTGCGGGGGACACGGCCTACACTAGGGTAACAAGAGGGTAAATAAATTAAGCCCCATTAATCACCAGGCGGACCAGGCGGCGCACTAAAGGCGCAACAGAACCGGGGCGGAAAGAAGGCGCGTACCACCGCCGTGAGTGATGGACGAGAGTTTAGGAAGCTTTCAGCCAGTGGATTAGTGTGTGGCTTACACGCTCGCGAAGTTGGCCGCCTTTTTTCTGCCTTGCCGGCCTTCACGGGCGAGCTCAGGGCGCGAGCTAATGGGACGTCATGAACTAGCGCTGTGGCTGTGGTCAACTCCTACCAAGACCAAGCTCTTCGCATCCGGGTGATACTAATTGACCTCCTGTTCGCATCAAAGCCGAGAACCCTGGAGGCACCTCGGTGTCGATGCTGCGGCTTTGCAAATGCAAGCAACCTAGCAGCAAAGCAAGCAGCCTCACAGTGCAGGGATCTGATCACGGGTCAGATTAAAAATCACACCGTTCAGGCTTCTCCTCTCCATTCCGGAGTCAGTCCACTCCAGAAGCTCCAGAAGCTACTTACGTACAAGCTGACCAAAAAACCCCGCAGGGGACTCGGAAGCCTTAAACCGGGACCGGGTCCTGGTAACAGGTGACGTGCAGTCATGGCCCAGAGAACAAAGGCCCAGCGCACACACACACGCAGACGCAGCCCAAATTTGTGACCAAATTGGGGCCGAAAGGGATGTTTGCCGACCAATGTTTGCTCGTAACAATGATGACCATGTTGCCTTCCGGTGACGGAGCTGTGCCGAAGCGACGACGACGACGTGCCCGATTTGTCATCTGCCAGGGCTGCTCAAGCAATTCCGGACACACGGACACGGACACACACCAGAGAGAAGCATCCTTTGTTGTGTGCTGTTTCCAATTTTTCAGAGATTTCTGTCCGGAGCTCCAAGTCGGTCGTCAAGTCGTCCGACTCAGAAGTTCTCTCGCTCCTTCAGGCAAACCACCTTCAGGCACTGAAGTGAAGCATCACACGCCAAATCTCGGGCTCGGGTCCCGAAGCCAGCGGGACAGAACGGGCGCCTTGTGACGTCCTTTTCCAGGCGCGCGCTGGCCGCGGCAGTGCCACTCTCAGTGCACACTAATTAACCAATGGGCTGAGAGGCGATTGTTGTCTTGTTTCTGGGCGAGGTGTCCACACGGCGAGATAGTTCTCCAGCCAGCCAGCCATCTCAAGCATTTGTGCGCGAGGTGTGTGTGTGTGTGTGGCGTATGCAAAGTGAAAATTAAAGACAAAGTGAGCACAGTCGCCGGGAGCTGACGGAAGCCCTCACACAGAGCAGCGACCACAGAGAGCGCGAGAGAGAGAGAGAGAGAGCGAATGGAGCATGTGGAACTAGGTCAGCAGCATCCAACAGGGCTCCGAGGGCCATTTCAATCCGCCGACGGGAATGTGCGCCCGAGGGTTCCTTTATTACCCACCCGAGGACTACTGAAATCTCCTCAGTTCTGGGTCCCGCACCAGCTCCAGGGAAAAAGAAGCTGCTTTTGGGGACAGTTCATGTACCGCCATGTCTGACAGTAGCAGCCAAGCTGAGAAAATTGGTAACGAAGCAACGATACTGGGTCTTGGTGAGACACGCCAGGTTCGTTACCAGTTTCCCCCATCGCGATTAGAGTGTTTCGCGGTAACCCATCGCCTAGCATCCCCGGCACACGGGACCGGAACCGGCGATCGAACCGAACCCGAAACTCCCGAAATACCTGCCGGGTCTGCGGTTGGCTTTTTGGTCTCGATAATCTGCGTCGCCGTTTCGATAATCTGCGGATAATGTGGCCAGAATGTGTGCCGGGGTCGCCTAAAAAGCACACCAGATATTCCAGATGTTCGGTGTATGGGACACCCCCCAATAGGGTCTGAGTTTGGAAGCAAGTCCGATTAACAAGGGGCGATAACAATTACTGGGATGTTCAATAAGTTCGTATGGTCGGTAACAGAGAGCGCTGCTACGAGTCTGATATTTTTTTGTTATATTGGTACACTCTTCATATGAACGTATGTGAAGCCATTTAGTACCGACATGCCACAGTATTTTGTACAATGGAAAAAATCAAGTATCGTACAGTGATTTAATTTTTATTTTTGAAAGGTTTAAAAGAAAAGGAGTTTTATGAACGAGTGTTAAAAGTGTATAAGGACTCTTCGCCTTCAATTCGGGGGCTAAAAGGGGGGCTTTCTGAGTTTAAACGTGCTCGTAGTAGCCTTCAAGGCGATCCATGTAAAAACGTAAGAAACCATACACAACACCTGAAATCGTAGAAAAAATACAATATATCGTATTGGAAAATCATCGAATCACTGAAAGAGATTCAGCATAAGGCCTAGCCATCTCATTGAGCAGTATAAACAATATTTTGACGGAAGTATTGGGTTTAAGAAAGCTATTTGCAAAATGGGTACCGCATTCGCTAAAAACACATTCGAACGCATATTTCTTGACAACATATGAAGCGTTTTCGATAGGATAAAGTGGACTTTGTGCATCGACTCATCACTATGGATGAGATTCGGGTCTAACAATATGATCTTGAATCAAAACAAGAGGCTAAAGAGGGGTGTAAACCTGGTTCTTCGGCTCGGAAACAAGTTTTTGTCCAGAAATCGCCCAACAAGGTGTTAGCATCAGTGTTTTGCGATGCGAACGAAATTTTGTAAGCGGAACTGCTGAAAAGCTGATAAAACAAAAAATTTCTATTATTGTTGTTTATTGTTGTAACTGTTTAGACCAACTGAAGGAGAAAATTCGTGAAAAAAGACTCGGTTTGAAGAAGGAAAACATCTTCTTTCATCAGGGCATTAGTTAAAGTTCGAATTGTTGGGGTATTTTCTGTTAGAAATAGAGTAATTTCACCCCAGCTTGTAACAACCTTGGCATCTGTCAAACCGAGCGATATGAATAAACACACACCTGCACAGTCGGCTAACACCACTCGTTAGAACATTTAACATTTTCCGTATTCACTAGATTTGGCCCCTGGCGATTTCCATCTGTTTTCAGATCTAAAAAAATCGTGAGCGGAAAGCGTTTTTCAACAAGTTATGACGTCACAACAGCTACGAAAGCGTATTTTACAGGCATTCCAGTTTATCACTTCAGGGATGGAATTTATGAATTGGAGTCTCCTTGGAACAAGTGTATTGATGTTCAGAAAAGGCCATACTGAATAATAAATTGCATTTCAAACCAAACCATTTTTCTTATCGACCATACGAACTTATTAAACAGCCTAGTATATATTTTTGGAACCCCAACCTCGGGGACTCGCGGAGAACCGGATGCGCGACTGGAACGGTTTTGTATGTCATGTAATGTAATTAGAGATTGAAGATCTGGTTCACTGGTTGGCTGGCTTGGGTCGGGTGGCGTTATGAAAAGTTGGAAGTTGGTTGCCGAACCATGTCGAAGCGAGTTGGACCGCGGCCGCGAGTGCAGCGCGCCAGCTCATACAAGTAACTGCCATTGCCAAGTAGGCCACGGACCTCGCTGACTAATTCATTCGGTCGCTTCCGGTGAGCGAGTGCGGCAGCGCGCTTTTCCCGGGGCGGCTATCGATCGCCTTTGGGTCGCGTATGGCTATCCGATTCCTGGGGTCCAATGATTAAAACGCGCGAGCTCGGGCAAGGAGCTGCGGGCTGTGTGCATTTTACATACAGCCGCTCACTTATTCACACCGGCTTGGCGGACGAGTCCTTTCTTAGCGTTCGCCGGTCGAAAGCGTAAACACAGCGTGCCGGATTGAGGTGAATTGATTCCCTACACCGAACGGTATCTATCATTCATGGTGGTAGTATTGCCGGTGGTGGGTGCCATGTTCCGGACGAGGTCCGCCCGGTCCTGGCACAGTTCCGGCGATGAAAAATGAAAAGCGGAAGCGTTCAAGCACACCGGCGCGCCATATTAGGATCGAAATCGCCAAACCCAAACGTCCGCCAGGTTTAGGTCTTTCATATCAGGGCGTTAGGATATTGCATATATTACTCACGACACCACCCAGGGCAGATGGCGAAGGCGATGGCGAGATATGAAATCTATGCGAACGTATTCGCCACCACCCAACGGCTTAACCGTCGCCGTGGGCAACGTTTCGCGATGTCTTCTGGAAGCTTACGGTGAAGCCCATACTCACACCCGTACCTTCTCGCGTCTAATGGCCACACCAGGGAGCCCCATATTGGTACGGTTCAATATTACAGTTACAGCTCGGCAGAAAGCGGTCGATTCGGCCGGCTGTCCTGTGGGAAATTGGCTAGGGCTAGAGCGGAAGGCTGCGCGGTACGTACCACGTCGATGATCTGCATCAGCGTCAGGCCGAAGCTAAGCTGCAGCGGGTCCGACTCGTTGACGACGGGCCGCTCCAGCACGTTGTAGTTGTCCAGCAGATGGTGCAGCAAGCGCTTCTCGTGGTAGCCAGCGTCAATCACTGTTGCGGGAAGAAAGGAAGTACAAGGATTGTGTGTTAATGAATGCGGCAGCTCAAACTCCCCAAGGGGCAATCGATCGAATAACGAGCGCTTCCCTCCCGCTCCCAGTTCCCAGTTCCCAGTCGGAAGCCCATCGACGTCGATGCGTAGAAGGTCCGAACGTCAAACCGTCACGCCAGACGCGCGAAACAAACAAATCTCTATGGTGGAGCGATACCGGAAGTGATAAACCAAACACACACACACACATGTCTCGGCGTTGGAAGCAGAGGTAGCGAAGTCAGAAATCGACGACGACGACGAGAACATCCCTGCGTTGGCTGGGCGATTTTCTTGAAAGTGTGTATCGCACGAGGCGATGTGTGTTATTGTTTTGTGCGCTTCGTTTTTCAGAAAAAAACAGCCAAATATTCTCTCTCTCTCTCTCTCTCTGTCCCTTTCTCCCTGACCATTGACCTCTCTCTCTCTCTGTTTCTTTTTTTTTTCTCTGGTTGACGGTAGATTTGATTGATGAACGTAATTTCGACTCCACGTGCGAATGGAGAAGTTACGGACACACACACACAGTGCACGGTACGGAATGGTTCTTAATAAGTGAAATATGGCTTCGGGAAGGACCACTACCACTACTAATGCTGCTGCTGCTGCTGCTGCTGCTGCTGGTGCTGCTACGCTAAAATGTCATAACGTAATGGCGCTCGGCGCCCATCCTGAAGACCCCATCAATTTTCTTTTAGACGTCGTTAATTTTATTTATTGTTCCACACGGTGGCTCCCGCGGGGGGGGCGAGGGTGAACAGGAGGGGCACCGAAGGAACAGATGGAGGGCCAATATTATGGCACACTAATACCCGGGCGGGCGCGAGCGCGCGCCGTTTTACGGTCCAGGGCCTTTAGGAATTGATTTTTGCAACACGAAGCGAAGCCAGATGCAGATGGGCGCAGGTTGGGGGGCGGGGGTTGAGATACAGGTGAGAAAGGCCGGGACCTCCCCCGGGGGGGGGGGGGGGGGGGAGGAAAGATGGTGGGACCGGTGGGACCTGCCTCGGGTGATAAAATCCCAATTTATAGGAAACGGATGTTCCGCTCGCTGGCAGGCTGCTGCACCCGACGCCGACGGTCCTTGATGGGCGAAGGCTACCAAGGCGGTACGTGTAACGCTCACCGTGAAACAAAGGAAGCGACGGGCACTGGCCCGAAACACCCCGCCGCAGCCGGTGGTTGCTGTTTGCATGGCATTCAGCAACATCTCTGGTCCATGTTCTTGTATCACTAAGAAGCGGAAGTGAGGTTACAAAATTTGGCACTAAGTTGCCGATCGCTCCGATAACTAAATTGCCGGCCGCTCTGGTGTCTCATTCAGCATGAACTTTCCTCAATTTGACTAATTTCTGTTCCTATGTTAATGTGTTTTTCTTAATTTTTTAAACCATATTTAAAAAAAAACTATGTCAAATTTTAAACTAAAACAATGAATCGGATCGATCGGATTCAACTGGTTCCTTGAACGGCCCCAATAAAACCGAACACCGTTTGCATCAGCAACAGAAACCGATGTACTGGTTTTATCGAGGCCGGTCAAGGTAGCATGTTGAGGAACGGTAATAGATTTTCATCAAGATTTTATTCTTATTAATCGATACATAGAGTCTCTACATACAGTGGATGGTGGAAAGAAGTTTAGTTTAAGAACACAAAATATTTTAGGAAATACGAGGATGAAAAATTGGCTTAATGATGATTTAGACCCCATATAGCAGAAAATTTCAACTCCTTATAGTGATAGTTGAGTCATACCAAAAGTTCATCACTTCAAAGCAGTTTTTCTCACACAAAGGGATGTTTCTAGGCATGCCAATAGTAAAATACCGTTCATTTTTCGAATTGGTCTTGGTTAGGTGCGGAATTTTCCAGAAAAAAGCCAGATTTGTCTACATTCCATAGGCTACGTCGAATAACATGTTCAAAAGAGAGTTCTTTACTTCCTGTTTTTCGTTTTTGGTCAATATTTTAGGCAGATCGAAAATGGTTTTTTGGAAGAGATATTCAGTATGTACACGTGTGTACGTTTATCAACTCGATTTAGTGTTGATTTCTTACGCCCAACAGCTTCAATATGATGAATATGTCCTTCATTTTCGTACAGCTTGATTATTGCTGCCGATTGCTTGCTCGATTTTGTCGAAAATTCGTGCAATATCCCTGTTAGTTAGTTTACCACAAATACTCAAATTAATAACTAATTTACGGTCTTCATCGGTTAACCTGCGATTTTTAGAGGGTTCTGCCATATTACAAGCTCAGAAACAGTAAGATGTCTTGTGCATTATTCACCGTGCGATTCTCAGCTCTAATATTGCGTTTTGAATACGAAAACATGTATCAATCTAATATTCAACGTCTCGAAAGAGTCGTTCAAAAAGAAGATGTACTCATAATTCCACATATTATGCAAATGTTTAGGAGCTAAACCAGGATCTGACAGTCCTCGATTGTTTGGGGCAGTAGCAAAGTTTTGAGTCACAAGTCAGCACGAAGTTGAATAAAGATTCAGTTCAGTTCAGCTTAGGTGCAATTATAGATGACAGGCGCCTTCTTCAAGGGTTCTAGTTTCCCGGTTTTATTGTACCCTTTTTTCATCGAAATAGTTGAATCGTATCCGTAGAGTCCACCACGTTGACCACGGTGCAGCGGTTAGCATTCATTTGGCGAGCTAGCCGAATTGGCTGACTTTGAAACCTTCGGTTTGGTTTCCGAAACGTCATTTCCAACGCTGCGTGTTTGCTTGCCTCGCCCCGTGACAAGGCCCGTGACAAGGCCCGTGACACCCCGTGGTCAATGGCTGCGTAGGCGGAAAATGATACGTGGAGCCGACTCGGGACCGCGGAAGTTGCGGACCGCCGGCGGCCAGAACAGAAGGGACCGCCGATTCCGACTCCGGGTTACCCGGTTACATCCCGTCGAGTTGAGTGTCGAGGGGTCGGAAAGTTGGAAAAATAAATTCGAGGAAAGCGAACTAGAAACAACACAACACATGGCCCATGGCCCATGGCCCGTGATCTCACCACCCACCGGATGGGGATGGCCGGCCACCGGAAGTCACATCTTGAGGCCAATTATAGAGCAAACAGCTCTGTTTGATTATCCTTCGAGCGATAGCGGAACTCCCATCCCCCCCCCCCCACCCCCCTCGTGAGTGGGTTTCGCGTTTGTGTGTGCGTGTGGGATGGGATGGGCCCGGAAATCAACATATTTGCGAACGCGCCCTAGCCCTAGCGGTTAGGCAAGGCGGGGTCGGTCGGGTGGCGTGGGTCGGCTGCTGGGCGCAGGGAGCCAAGCCCTTTTGCGTATCGATTTCCCAGTGGGTGGACTTTATTTTATTTATTTATTTATTTATTTATTTTACTCCGCAACGGATACGGATACTCGGGTCGCTTTCTGGGCCGGGCCGAGCCACCGTATCGTGCCCGTATCGCTAGCCCTCACTGCCACTGGGTGGGTTGGGGTGTATTTCAGGGCTGGGCAGGTCCCCCCGGCCGATGTGTAACGCCTTCAAACGAAACGGACCATGCGCCTCCATCGGAAAGCCACGCGAGACCAGGCGCCTCCATCGAGGACATTTCGGTGGGTTCGGAATTTAAGACGAGCATTTAAACTTTCCCACGAATGTTCGTGGTAACTTCTCGCCCTCCTACACCCCCTATCTCTCTCCCTCTCGTTACCTGCATGTGTGTGTGTCATGTGTCACGGTCGCTCGGAAGGCTTCTCATTTTTCTCTGCCCGGCTACCGGGGAGCAATACATCATCCGCCCGCTACATATGGTCCAGGCCGCCCGGAATGGCGTCCCCTGGCGTGTGTAAAGCTAGCGCTGGAGCTACCTGAGCCAGCTAAGCGTCGCTGAGCCCCAGTCGCTCTGATGGTGCCGTCTCCGGTGTCGTTTAAAAGTTGAAAATAGTTCGCCAATTGGAGCGCCCCCAGCGCAAAACGGTCCGTCTTCTGCTTCCGTCTGGCGCCTCCTGCGTTAGTAATAGCGCCGAGCAGAGATCCTTGAAACTGGTCAAGATGGGATGCTGTCGGAAGTTTGCCAAAACCCCCCAACAGCATTTGCCAGGGGTTGCCAAGTTGCTGAGTCGGTTCTTGGTCGGCTTGCTCGCGTTTGTCGTGTGGCCAACGACCCGCCCCGTAGCCAGCCAGCCAGCCAGCTACCCCCCGCACGAGCGACCAATTCCAAGACGAAATCAAAACGGTGTGGGGGGGGGTGTGGTGTGGGTGGCCGGCGAGTCGACGGGAAAGCGAACTTTAATGGCTCCCGGTACTCTCAAAGCACCCGGCGCCTTCGTAAAGCACCCGGCGCCCCCATTCTGCCCGCGGGGAGCGGGAGCGTGCAATTTGAAAACGATGACACACCGTGGGCCGGTGAGGGGTGGCCCCCGGGGGGGAGGGTGCTGCTGGACCGAAGTGATGCATAAAACATAAAAGAGCCACTTAGCATTCAGCGCGCCTGACTGACGGTTTTCAGCCGCATACTTATGAGCAAGCGAGAGAGAGAGAGAGTGAGAGTAAGAGTGCGAGAGAGAACGTGAAGAGATTGCTGGTGGGTGGTGCGGGAGGCCCGCGGGGGGGTGGTATTACACATTCCACCACACAAACGCCGCTGGGAAAACGCCGTTGAACCGATTCTGGGGCCAGGGAGCCAGCAGCTCCTGATTTCGGACATTTCGCCGCCCCCGACGTCCTGCGGTCGAGCGATCCTAGTGTTCTAGGCAGCCCACAATGCGGCCGTTGATAAGGAAGTTTGAAGTGGCGGCCTGTCACCGGTCGTTCCGGGGGTCCCGGGACTCGTAAGGATGCGTTCGGCCGCATCCGATGCGAGATTGCAACCGACAGCCAGCGACGGGGCTTGCAAATGAACAGCGCGGGCGCACTCGGAGGAGGCGACTCCTGCAACACAGAGAGAGAGAGAGAGAGAGAGACAGAGAGAGACACAGGCAGAGTGACAGCCCGCAGTCGTTGGGCTCGTTAGATCGAAAACGAGTCCCCAAGCCGCGACACGGCCAGCCAGGCGGGATGAACGACCTTGTTTCGTGTGCCCGGCTGTGTGTGTGTGTGTGCCGGCGGGATGAGTGCAGCCTGTGAGTGCACATTATGTGCAGTGCATATCGGGCACCTCATCATCATTCACCACCACCACCACCACCATCACCATCTCCATCGGATTCGTCGGAGTCGCATGGCCGATAAAGAGCGTCGCGCAGTTATCTCAACCTCAACCAGCCTCAGCCAGTGACGCGAAATTCAAACAGTGAGACAGAGAGAGAGAGAGAGTGGGAGTACGGGGGAAATGCAAGGCGGTAAGCTGGCGATAAACGCACACACTCACTCACACCGCAAGACACTCACTCTCGTGGCACATAGGCATATTCGTGGCCCTGCCTGCCACCGTCGCGGTTTTACAACAGTGACACACACACACACACACAGACAAGACGGAGCGGGTGGTATGGTGGTGTCCTTTTGAAACAAATATAAGGTTGGGGAAATAGTCATGGACGTTTTTCACGATAGATGCCTTTCTGCGGTCGATATCTGGTGGAGTATCGATCGTACAGTTTCAAGTTTAGGTTCCTTTTTGAAGCTTATGCTTTAATCCTTACAAACTGCTTTCACTGTTTATTGTTTGTTTCATTCGTTTGTCCCGTACAGGGTGTAAACAATGGAGGTCAACGAAAAGAAAATTCGCCACATTTTACACTTTTTGTCTGATAAGGGCGAAAATTCAAGCTGGCTCGCTGAAATTTTGCAAGATGTTTATGCTGCCGATACCCGAACAGCTAGCTATGTGCAATTTTGATTTCGTTGACCCATTTCCGTTTTTTTTGTTATGTTAAAGATGCACCTCGCCCAGGCAGACCCGTCGTCGAAAATGTCGATAAAATCACAGAAATAATCAAAGTTGATTGGCATGCTAGCAACTGGCAACTATCAAATAGTTTTAAGCCATTTGCACAAAGTTGGAATCACAAAGAAGCTCGATGTTTCGGAGCCACACCAATTAACACTAAAAAACGTGATGGATCGAACTTCTTTTTGCGTTCCTTTTGGCCAAACGAAATGAAATCGACTCATTTCTTAAACGGATGGGTATTGGGAGTTAGAAATGGGATACATACGACAATACTGTCGGAAAATGATCATGGCCTACGCGTGGTGAAGCAGCTTACACGGTTGCCAAACCAGGACTCACGGTCAGGAAGGTTCTACTGGGTATATGGTGGGACTTGAAAGGAATAGTTTATTATGAATTATTTTGTGGTCGAACACTAAATTCGTATCTCTACTATCACTAGTGACGAAACAGCCAGAATCGACAAAAAGAAAAGGTTTTGTGTTCCATCAGGACAACAAAATGTCACACACGTCTTTAGTGACTCGCCAGAAAGTCCTCGAGCTTGGTTGGAATGTTTTAATGCATCCGCCGTTTATTCCGGACCTTGCACCAAACGACTGACACCTTTTTCGAGCAATACAAAATTTCTTGAGTGATGAAAGGATTGTGAAAAATATTGTTCGAGTTTTTCGCCAATAACGAACAAGAATTCTACAAGAAAGGCAGGTTGAAGATACTTTTAGAAAGGCAACAAATTTTCCAACAAAATGGTGCCTGTTTGACGCAAATCGGACCATTGAAAACCTGTCAAAATATAGTTGTGAAATTGACGCCCAAAACGTTGATTACTTTTTCCCCAACCTTATATAAAAAATAACACACGCACACAAACACACACATGCCCACACATTATCGCTAGAAAGTAGGTGGGGGATGGCGGGTGGTTAGGGCACACCAGCGGTGGCGGATGCAGGGGAAGTATAACAGTTTTTTTCCTCCCTATTATGCTCCTTTCTGTTTGGGAGTCTCACTCCTTCCCCGAGCCATTGAGCCTCACTCACCACACCCCGCCCCCCCTACCGGATGGCGGCGCCTAGCCTAGCCACGGCCTGCCGCAAATGAATGAACCAACCAAGCCACAGCATCCAAAACAACGGCGCACGGCACGGCCAGACACAGGGCGGTTCATGGACTCATCCCCTCATCCTCGGCAATCGCGCTTGAAAGTCGACCCCAAAAATGGAGTGAGTGTGACACAACGACGACGACGACGAGCAGGGAGCGAGCGTGAGCGAGGGGGAGGTGTGTGGCGACTGGTTGGAAGGAGGGAGATCCGATGCGAACGGGTAGAGATATGCAGCAGAAAGTCGGAAAGATAAAAAGCGCTCGCTAAGCTTCGCGCTGTGTGTGTGTGTGTATCAGCGCGAGAGAGACAGAGAAAGAGAGACAGTGTGTGTGTGTGTGTGAGAGAGAGAGAGAGAGAGCGAGAAAGAACAGTCGATAGAATGGTCCAGAAATAAGGATCTGGATCTGCAGCGCGCGTTCCGTTTGCAACATTTGCCATTGTCGCGCCACCATCCCCTGCGTGCCCCTCCGGCGGTATCCGTTCCGAAAAGTATTTTGTGGTTTTTGTGGCCCACACACACACACACACACTCTGTTACGGGCAGAATGGAGGGCCAGAATGGTGTGTGTGTGTGTGTCTTGGCAGCGCGCACCGATCTCTTGCGGTCAGGTCCTGGCGCGCGACGTGAGTTACAGCCTCAGCGGTGCATGCGGGGAGCGGGGAGTGGGGGTGGGTAGCGGGAATTAGTAGACAACGACGGGATTCGATGGTGTCGCTCTCGCTCTGGCCCTCTGCCTTTCAGGAAACTGTCTGCAGCACAGCAAAGTGCTTCAGCGCTACCCCGGCGAAGGGACGCCAAGACCGGGACCGGGACCGGGAACGGGGATCCTGGCACGCCCCCACCCCCCAGGCGGGGGCCTTTGACTGTTTAACCTTCGGCTCCAACGCTGTCGCAGCGTTCCTTGGGGCGGACCAAACTCAATCGCCGGGCAGATCGCCATATTGGGCATCCGTTCGTTTCCGGCCAACCTGCCCGCCCCCTTCCGCTTTCGTGCATTGTTTATCAGCGCAGCAAGGCAATCCGCTCATTAAGGTCCGGATGGCCACACAGTCGGCCACACCGATCACCGTGGTGCCCGCGGAAGAGGGACCGGATTCAATATCCGGTGTCCGGAGCGGACACCGGAAGGCGAGGGCTGTTCCAAAAGTAGTAAGACATTTGCATTTCCGCGGGCTACGTCTGTTCGATTTTCGATTTGTTTTTGGCGTTAGGTTGCTAGACATGTCAGTGACGTATGGTGAGAAGGTCGGCCATTTTGAGTAATCTGTCAATTTTTGACAGCCGTTTTGCTTGGACAAGATTTGGCTCATCGTAGATTTTTCTCTATTCCTATAAATTGATGGCAAAGAATCTTTATCAAATATTGTGTGAAAAACGAAATTAAGAGCGCAAACGCATTCAAAATGTTGACTATGACTTATGGCAAAGCTATTAAGACCAGAAGCAGTGCTTATCGGAGGTTCAAATTTGATTCAGAGGGCCGAGAAGATGTGAACGTCGAAAAGCCAAGTTTGGTAGAATGTAAACAGTTTTGCTTACAGTTTTTTTCGATTGCAGGGTCGTGGTGCAACATGAGTCCGTTGTCAAAAGATAGAACGGTCAATAAAGAATATTTCCTGCAAGTTATGCGCAGTTCACCTGAAGGAATCCATCACAAATGCTCGGATTTATGGGAAACCCATAATTGGCTGTCGCGCTCCTGTTAACACCTCGTGGTTTCTGCATGATTTTTTGGCCAAAACAACACACTAATAATGCCAAAGCTATCTGGCGTATTATCTAGATCTGGCGCCCTGTGACTTTTTATTGTTCCAGAAACTGAAGGAGGCATTGAAAGGACAACGCTACGATACGATTTAGGAGGTGAAGGCGGCATCGCCGATGAACCAAAACACGTCCAAGCAAAACGGCTGTCAAAAATTGACGGATTACTCAAAATGGCCGAACTTTTCACCAAGAGTCACTGACATGTGTAGCAACCTAACGCCACAAAAAATCGAAAATTGGATAAAAGAGGCACGCAGAAATTCAAATGTTCTACTACTTTTTTAACAGGACAGGACTTCGGAACAACTATTAAGACATGGAATTAAGTCATGCGAATTTTATTCGACAATTGTAGCCTAACTACAGCAAATACAACATATGACTACTCGAATTCGCATGCATGGTGATGTGTGGTCGAGCTTATCACGGCTTTCATCAGATTCTGGTCGCTTGATGAGCAACGCTTGCTTCGAACGGTATTAATTGTTCTCGGAAGCGTTGTCCATCTAAAACTAGGTTCTAAAAGCTCATAGTACACCACACCTTTCGTATCCCACCATATGCACAACATAACCTATGAACAGGGAATATTTCGCTTTGGTCGCGATGGACGTGATTCATCCAGGCGCACGCACCCAAGCCCTTTTTGCATTTAGGATTCTCGTCATCATAAACATCCAATAAAATACGATGACTGAACTGGATGTCGATGAGTGATGAACTACTCGCAAGGTAAACACACTTTGCCAGGAACAAAACTCGGCCGTTTTCGGGTGCTTAATAAAGGTGTTGTTTTCCAATTTCACCAGAAATCCTTTTGCTGCGCTAGATGCGCGTAATAACAGTAGCTGTCGCTGTCGCGCTGTAGCTGTATTTCATAAAACAAATTTTGGGTTTTGCCATTTCACTCCTTCGCCGACAACGACGACCTGGGTCACCCTGTCCGGACCGGTATCGGGCCGCAAGGGGCCAGCTTGGTCGTGGACGGGAAGGGACACCGGGCGAACAAAGCGATCGAAAATTCAATCGACCAGCCCGAGGCCGGCTGTCCAGCCGGATGCCTATAATTAATTCACACTCATGACCTACTTGTTTCTACCGTCCTACGGAAATCTCCGTTGGACCGGACTGAGGCCCCCCCTCTTTCTCTCCCCTCCGTCTCTCTCACGCCACTTGGGCGATCACGATTCTGATCGAAACGGGGGCGATGGGACTGGACTCTGCAACCTGCATCGTATCCCGTCACTCGGAGCCGAAATCGGTCGACGATCGATAGCAGCCAACCTGGGCGCTGATCAGGACCCAGCTCAGCTGATCGGACACCTCCAACACACGACCCTCAGGTTTGTTGCCCCGAAAACACTGGACACTAGACGCGGGTCCATCGTCCCGACAGAAGCCCGACACGACACGGTCTTAAACGCAACGCAGTCATTGACGTGTCTAAGTGGCGAGGATTTCTCGCCCAAAGCAGCACACCCACCGTTCACGGTCAGAGGTCAGAGGCAGACCGGAAGCAGACGGGCCCCGGCCCGGCCGGGGGGGTGCAGGCGTCGAGTGCAATTGAATTTGAATAAGTGATGGGCCGGCTGGCAAGGGCTGGGCTGGCAAATTGGTGCTCGTCATCCTATTAAGGCCACTTATGGCTCCCGCACACACCCCCTCCCCGGGGGGGGTAGGCACCTCCGCACCTCCCAACACCTGGGATGGGGCTGGCTGGCTGGCTGGGTGAGCAAATCTCGACAAGAGCCCGAAAGTTAATAATTCATGACTGGCGCGGAAACTGGTGCGCGCGCTCGCGCACCAAGAGAGAAGGACAGGCTGAGAGAGAGAGAGAGAGAGAGAGAGAGGACGAGTGGGAAACACGGGACGGACTGGAGGAGTGTTACCACCACCACCACCACCACCACTAGCGTCCACCTGGCACGGTTTTCTTTTGGTGTCCTTTTGGAGGCGACGTGAGCGCAATAATGGCCCTCAATTAACAACGCTCCTGCTCCTGGTGGACGGGAAGGGGTTGTGGGAGGGGGAGAGGGAGGGGGAATCACGTCGAGTGCCAATCGTCGGTGGCTGCTCATCGGCAGTCCCGTCTCCCCGTCCCGGCCCCGCCCCGAGCTACTTGAGCTTTCCACTCAAGGCGGGCGGACCCCGCTGGTCTGGAAAAAGGCGAATCAGGGGCCAGATCCTGGTGGCCCTGATCCTGGTCCTGAGGTGGCAAACTCACCTGGCAGTAGTGTGGCAGCAATTCCTAGAAGCAGTGGCAGCAGCAGCGGCCGCATCGAGCACACCATCAGCGCGGCGGGCGTCGTCGTCGGCCCATCAACGGAGGCAGTGGAGGCGCCTGGTGCCTGGTGACAGCGGCGCCTCCAGCCACCGCCAGCGGCCGCTAGGAGCGTCGTGACGAGGAGTGTGCTGGCGGCCGCAACCACCAGGGCCACCGGGGCCACGGTGGCCGCGAAGATGGCGGGCGATCGCAGTGCCACGTGGCGGCCCACTTCGGCCGCCGTGGTCCGCGTCATGGTGCAGGCGCGGGCTGGGGCCGCCAGGGCCGTCGCAGCCGCCGCCGCCCGGGCCGTTTGCGCCCCCAGCAGGACCGCCAGCACGAGCAGGCACACGCACACGGCACGCACAGTGTCCATCATCGCTACGGCGAGGAAGCCGGCCTAGTGCCGCATGGGCCTGTGCCGTTCGCTGCACGCGCCCGTTGGTGCGGTGCGGTGCGGGTGCGGGTGCGGGTGCAGTGTTGTCACAAACCACCGTCGTCGTCGCCGTCACCGTCGTCACCGTCGTCACCGGTTTGTTTGGGATTTTTTTTTTTTTTGTGGCGGGTTTTTTTGTAGAATAGGGGGAAAGATAGAAAGATAGGTCCGTAGATAGGTGTCGCGGGTTCGCTTACTTCACTACCAAGACGGGGGTTAGGAGCAAGGGGCGTGGAGCGGGCAGGGTGGAGTGGGTTTTTTGAGTGTATACGAGTGACTTGGTTGGTTGTTTAAAATACGTTTTCGCGGTTAAAAAATCACGCTTTTAATCACGCTACAGATAATGGCGGGGATGGCGGCTGCTGGCGGCTAGCGGCGGCGGTGAAGGTCCGGCGGGGAGCACCCTTGGGGGGGGGACGTTGATCCTCAGCTTAGCGTGCGCGCGCGTCCGATGCACTTTTCCGCCGTTCCGCCGTTCGTACTCCGGGCCTCGTGGTGGGTGGTTGGTTGTCCTTTCCGGCTCCTTGCCAGGCCCGGATCGTCCTTTGCGTCCTACGCCAACCGTTCGTCCGGCCCCCGAGGCACCCGGGCGACCACTCCTGTCCCTCTTGCGTTTTCTACTTTCTTGTCCCCTTTCGCCCTTTGCTTCCTTCGGTTGGTTGTTATCGGTTATCCTGTTGTTTGTTTATTGTTCGGTTTTAGCTACAACCCCTACAGCCCCGCACGATGGGTGGCCGTTTAGAGGGGGTGTAGGGGAGGGGTGGGGGGGTGTCGTTTAGTCGTTGTTATGCTTTTGCTTTTGGACCCGACGCGTGTCCTTTTACAGGTCTTTTTGCTTTATGCGGGGCAGAGTGCGTATGCTTTTCTGTTTAGCTGGGGGGAGGGGGTTGTTATCCTTTTACGTTTGCTACCCGCGGCCGCGGCGCTTGCGCGGTACGATTAAGCGCACAGGATTTTTCCCGGCGCGTACCGGTGGCTTGCCGAACGCCGTCAGCCCTCGCTTTACTGTTGTTGCGGTGGTTGATGTTGTTGCTGTTGCTGTTGCTGGCTCGTGCGCTCCGTTCGCTCGTTCGCCGTTCCGTGTCCTTGCGCCCGTTGTGGTTTCCTTCCCTTTTTTTTGGTGGAGATGCGTTTTAATGTTTAACCTTTGTTTAGCTCGTTTTGTGTTTTGGGTTTTTTTCGGGTTTTGTTATTTTTTATGGAATGTTTGTTTATGCATTGCGGGAGTTACGGGGGCAGGGCGGGGCGGGAGGTTGGCTATCCTTCGCCCCCCGACTTTACCTGTGTGTCTTTGTGGTTGTGCGTTTTTTTTTTTTTTGGTTTGTTTCGCTTTTTATCGGTATCGGTATCGGTTTTAAACAGACGTTTGTCTTTAGCTTTAGTTGTTACGGCGCCTCTTGACGCGCGTTTGCGTGTGTGCAGTTGTCTGTGGTCGAGGTGGTTGGGCGGGCGGGGTGGAGTGGGGTGTTTAGTAGTTTGCGGGGGGCGGGGGTGGTGTTTTTTTGGCTGCTGCTCGCGCGCTCGTGTGCCCAACGGTGGAGCACGTTACGGGCGCAGGATGTGTCGCAGGAGACAGAGTGAGAGACAGAGCGACAGAGAGAGAGAGAGAGAAACGTGTTCACTTTACTTCCTGCAGTCGCGTGTGGTCGCGGCCGCCGCAGGCCATCGGTCCATCGGCGCATCGGGTGCTTCGCGCGCCGCCCCCTACCGCCATGCCGCGTTCCGAACCGCGCACGGCGCCGACTACGATGACGGCGACGACGACGACGACCGTTGTTAGCCGGTTAGCCACGCGGTGTGCTCCGGTCCGGCCACGTGGCCAGGTCCTGAACGCGCGCGCACACACACCCACCCACACAAACACACACACACAGACACCGGTGTCCGGGGTGTTCCGTTCAGGTCTCCGGGTCCGGGTGGCGGCCTCCTCGAGGGCTCGATTGGTAGGGCCCGGGTCCGGCAATGTGGAGCAGTGGAACCTCTCCTTCTACTCCTCTTCCTCCACTTCTTTTCCGCTCGCTCGCCCTCTTTCGTTCACTGGCGCACACACACGCACGGGCACACGCGAACACACTGAGGCTGCTTGCTCTCTGGGGCTGATTGGATGGAAAGGGGCAGACACGGAAATCATTAGGTAAACACACACACACGGCGGGGCCGTGGACCGACCCTCCGAAGTCCTGCCGGGAGGTTCATAGAACCCGGTCCACACACGCACACACACGCACGCACACAAACACGCTTTTCATTAACGGCCGAAGGGGCAGCGCCACGTGGCATCGGTGGACGCGGCGCTGGAGGTTGATCGAACGGATGGTGGTTTGGAGATACCCCAGGGGAAGGGGGGAGAGGGGGCACCACTTCACCAGATGTGTGCCCACACTCCGTTTCGCCCTTCGCCCCTCCGGGGTTGTTGATTGTTGACTTTGGTCGCCAGGATGTGCCGGATGCGGATGTTGGGGGGGGGGGGGGCCCCGGTGCACACGCGAGCTTCCTCCCATCCCATCCGTCCGATGTTGCTTCCGCGAGTGCACGAGAGCCGCACTTGGGTGGAGCGTGCCACGTGAGCCACAGGAAAAAGGGGGATGCAACGCCTGATGGAAGGCAACAAAGCGATGCGATGCGCCTAGAGGTAGGCCACACCGGTGCACCCCTTTCGGAGATTGGGCCCCCTACCCCCCTCCCCCCCCCCTAACGGTCTCCCAAGCCTTCCCCCCCCCCCCCCCCCCCCCCCTCCCCACACTGTGACGAACTCTTGTCGAAAACCGATGGCCATGCAACTTGCACGTTGCATACTTGCAGGCGCACCGTTTTGGGCGGCTGCGAAAACGTACAGGCCTCTGCCCGGCGGAGAGGGGCGGTAGAGGGGGCGATGCGTAGGCAAGGGTGCACTAAGACGCGCGCGGCTCACTCGAAAGGAGTCTGCCGCGGCGAATCGGCGAACACAGCTCTCTTCCCCGCTAGCTTCTGCACACCACACACTTCTGCACCACACCAATACCCTGCGGTACACCCGTGTCATGTGTGTGTGTGTGTGTGTCTGGTGACGATCGTGTGTGTTGTGTTCCGTGTGCCTGTGTGTGTGTGTCTGTGTGCGAATAGGGGGTTCTTTGTTGTGTGGATCCCTCATCACCACCCGCGTGTCCTTTTCACCTGTTCTTTTCACCACCACCACCACCACCACCACAACACACAACACTCTCCGTCTTTGGTAACGCCGTCAGCGCCGTGTGCGGTGCGGTATTGTTGTGGAAGGATGCATGGGGCACGCACGCACTCTGCACGCACGTCCGACTGCAGTCAGTGCCGCGCCGCGATGCGTTGTGTGCGTGACTGTGTGTCTGACTGTGTGTGTGTGTGTGACTGAGTGTTCTTGTGTTTCCGGCCTCCTTGTGCTGCCTGTGTACTTCTGACTCTACGTATAAATGCGTGTGTGTGTATGTGTTTTTGTATGCGTGTCTCTGTGTGTGTGTACGTGTATGTGTGTGTGTGTGTGTGTGTGTGTGTGTGTGTACCCGAGGCCGTCGTCGGTGCGCCGAGGACCACTCCAGCGGAAAAACCCGTTCGGAAGGATCGAAAGGCTACGATTAACTGACTCCGACATCGATGGCGCGGCGGTGACCGCGCGCTGCATCGAGATGTCGGCCGCGGGTCCTCGGGTCGGCCGGATGCTGTGGATTGGCGTGCGAGTGTGCAAGCGGGAGGTCGTATCAAAACACCCGAAACACCGAACGATTCTGCGGCTCCTCGGCAGCCGAACGACAGCCGAGCAGCGCCGTAGTCCGGCGAGTGCGCACCCAACACGGTAACGCGTAACGCTGCGTTACGATGCGTAACGGGCCCCCCCAAATGCTGCACCGAAGGGCCAGGCCGGGCCGGGCGATGGTGGTGACGCCGATGACTACGACGCGGCGCTGCTGATGACGGTCTCGATGACGACATAACCATGCACGACACACCGCTGTGACGGAGGCGGGTGGGAAGGGTGACACGGTGGGGAGCCAATCGATAATCCGCTAGAGGACGGGTCGTGTCGGGTGGCAAAGGTGGCGAAGGGGGGTACCCAAAACGATGACGTACCGATGGGACCGTCGCATCGCTGGCGCTTTGGTGCGCCTAAAAGTAGGCAATCGGCACCGCTAGTGTTGGTGCGGAAATTCGGCAAAGAAACAGGGAGACCAGCGGGCGGGTTCGACAAAAAACGCAAAGACGCAAAAACCAATACTGGTAATGGTTTGCTGGCTCTGCGGAGTTGAATGAATGCCGTGCCGTGACCACGTGAGCGTCGAAAAGCGCTCTTCGCGCCCCGAGATGCGGGAACTCCGGCGGTCCACATCCGGCGTGTCCCGAGAGCGCAAGGCACGTCCCGACGCCCGACGAGCACGACGCCCGAACCGGGCACGATTGCACGAACCATGGTTTTAGCACAACTCGTAGTGCAGTAGCGTAGACGGTGCGGCGTTTAGTACAACGCGGCTGAACGCGGCCGACGACGACGACGACGAGGACGAAAGTGTTGCAAGGATACGAAGCACGGACCGTGCACGGACCCCCGGAACCCGGAACCAGCACGGACAAAGCAATGCATTCTGTATGCAGCTAGGGTGGTGGTAGGGTGGTTCATAAACTTTTTTTCCGGGTTCGGATGATTTTCAAATTTCGTACAGGTTTGCGTTGAAGACTCAGAGACGACTTGGAAAATACGTTTTTTCTGATATTTGCCAATTTTCTGCAAGATGTCGTATTTCGTCAGATGTCAAAGTGTTTACTACAGGGTGGTCCATATCAGATTTTTTTCTTTTATTTGGTTATAAAATAAAAACGGCTTAATTTTTTTCGAGGGTTGTACATTTATTCAAAAAGGTTCATTCATTAAATTTTTTAATGTAAAACAATTTCGGTATAATATTCACCACGGTCGGCTTAGCCGTCGACCTATTTTTGGGTACATTTTCGACTGTCTGTTGTCCTATCTCGGCTATAGCCATTTGAGTTTAGGTATTGAGGTCGGGTGTGGGTTTTCCGAACCCCAAAAACAACAATTCTGCTAATCAACATTGCCACCGAGGTGGAAATAAGCTTAAATTGAACGTGCTTTTCGAATATCGTACCTTTTGAGTTGAAGACCTGCCACTTTGGAAATGAGTTTCCCAATTTTCTGCAACCGAAATTGTACTTTATACAGGGTGTTCCATCACCATCCAACTATTTAAATGTTGAATAACTACGTTATTTTTCAGTCGATTTTAACAAATGAACAAGATTTATTTGGAGCATAAAATGCCGTTTGTTAACAATTCACCCAGCAATATCGTTCCCATCCACCCATCCACCCAATACAATATCGTTCAAATGACTGCCACCGTAAATTGATCCATGACTAAGACGGCATAGACTGAAGTTTCAGATTGTGGCTAATTTGTCAAAATCGACTGACAAATAGCGGAGTTATTTAACATATAAATAGTTGGATCGTAATGGAACACTCGTGGGCACAAATGCAATGAATGAACCTTTCGAATAAATGCTCAACCATCGAACAAATTTAAGCGCGTTTAACGCGTTTTTATATTTTTTTTATTTTAAAGCGTTTTTATTTTATAACCAAATGAAAAAAATATCTTATATGGACCACCCTGTAAATGCTTACAATTTCCAGAATGGACGTTTTAAAACTTTCAAGTAATCGATAGATTTTAAATCTAAACACTTGAATGGGCCACCCTATAATTATGTATAACCTTACAGCAGCGCTGCTGTGCAATGAGCCCCAGCTGTGCTCGACGGACTATGGATCCGGATGGAGTTTAGCCTAAGCCGATCCTGCGTTGAGCGCTTCCTGCGTGAGATAACGTTTTCCTGACCGGCCCCGAACTCGGTGAATACCCGCTGAGTTCTTTCGACAGTAGCGATGGGCTTAGGTTCTGGCTTAGGCATACGGCTTTGTACGTCCGGTTCGGGTTTCTACGACTTCATTTCAATTACAACCATTTCCGTTGCCTCCACTTCCGCCTGGTATCCGATCCGTCAGTACGCCACGCCGACAATTTCGCCGCCAATGCGTTTCTCAAGCGCTTCCTTGTGCAGCATCACGCCCTGCTTCGTGTGCATGACCAGGTAGCCCGTCTCTATCGGCAGCAGCTCCGAGGCCCACCACTGCACCTCATACCGGGGACACCGCTGAGGTACCGCCAGGGGCTGAAACCAGAGCGCGTGCAGTGCGACCGTGGCCCTGATCCGACTGTCCTCCACGCTGATGGCCATTATCAGGCGCTCCATTTGAAGTTTGTGCAGCAACGCTAGGTAAGTGCGATTGTGAGCGACGGAAAGTCGCCCGTCGGTGCGCTTGGCCCGCTGCAGCTCGTTCAGGAGCATACACATTCGCACTTTGGCCATCATCTGTGAGCCTTCGCCGGGGGAATCTTCACGATTCTTCCCAGTCGTACCGCGTCGATCAGGATACTTGAAGGAGTATGGGCTGGGCTTGTGTGTGTGTGTGGAAGAGACGATGGAACGGAAACGCATTTATGATTTTGGGTCTCTCGAACGATATTATCTGACGACCATGGTACCCTGCACTAAGTCGGCAGACGGCTCAGACGAAGCTAGGGCTGAAACAAGCCAACCGCACTGGTGCCTAACTCTTCGTCTTACTCCACACTCGACACAATCGATCCCTACAAACACTACAGGGCAGGCAAACTGACGAATAGTAACTAGCCCCACACTCTGGATTGATACAACCGTGTACTGTAGTTTGTGACAGGACGTCTGCTAAGTCCGACGGTTAATAGCGAAATGAGGACGAAACTGGTAAAAGCTCGATTTTATGCTGATGCGAACCTACCTGGCGTATTTATACCCCGCTCCGCCCACCACGGTTTACAAGATTGCACTTATAAGTACTGTCCTGTGGGCCTGAATGGGCCGGTCCAGGACTGCGTAAAAATTCCCGGGCACGGTGTTATCGCGCACGCCTTACCGAAAGAAGAAAAAAACGGTCATCAATAAATTTATCTCCTTACAAAGTGCGAAGTGACCGAACCGAAGGCATCCTGTTTGTGTCATTCCACCCAGCTACATCTGTGCCTGCATCGGTAAGTACCTCATTCAATGTGGCCACGATCTAAGCCATAGTCTGGAGCTGCGGTCGCTGTTTCGCTATTATCTGCTTCAAAAACGGACGCTGGGGAGGGTCGCGGGTCTTCACTTCACACGAATCGGAACATTCTGTCACCGGCACCGGCTGAGCGGGCGAAGGAAGAAACGCCAACAATGTTGTCCCGCCACAAGCCTATTTCCGAATGCCAGTTTTTGTATTTATTTCAAAGCCAGCTTATCTCCCTGGTTTCGACCGCCGTGAAGTAATGAAGTAATTCCGGAGGAATTGGAAATTATGTTTTTCGTGCCATTTTCTGAGAACCTAAAATTTGACCCGATTCGACAACTAATCAACAACATTCGAATGAATTTTGAAAACATTCGAAAAAATCCGAAGTTTGATTTGAGGGGAGCAGGAGCCACTGGTAGGTAGCACCAGTGATTTGCATGCAATATTGCACACAACATTTGATTGCCAAAACTTGTACGCAATATTACATGCAATGTTGTGTGAAAGATTTGCTTTTCAAAACTTGTACACATTGTTGCGTGCAATATTGTATGGCATGTTGATTGCGAAGCTTGCATGGGAAAATTGCGTCATAATATTGCATGGTACAGCGAAACAATATTTTCGGCATTATTTCAGTATTATTGCTTGCAAAATATTTTGTTACAATTTTCCGGTGCATGGTTCGTGTACAAGTTCTATACAAAAGATTGCACACAACATTGCATGTAACTTTGCATTAAACTTACAAAACTTGCGTGCTCGATGCTTCTTGGCAACTGGGAAGAGAAAAAAAATCCATGGCTGGGGAATCGAATGGCGTTTTTGTTATACCATGTTTTACTTAGTGATTTCACGGGAAACGCGGTCAGCCAATTTTCAGCCATTCTTGAGTTATAAATAGTGTAACTAGTATGACTTTCTTTTAGACTAAAACAAAATAATTTGTAACATCAAACAGAACGGTTTGAAAAAAAAACAGAAAAATGTTTCCGCTTCTAAGTAAGTTTAATTGAACAAAAGCGTTTCACCACTAGCGAACTTTACCACTTTGTGAAAAAAGCTCTAGATCAATCTAGGATAAATTCAATTACGAACATGATGAAAATAAATGGTCTAGGGATATGGTTTAGAACTGACAAAGGCATTATGATCTAGGGATACATTTAAACTATTTTCATCATAGATTAATGACAAGTAAGTTTCATAAATATCACCACTGCTTATGAAGATAATTAATAAAGCCTATTCACCCACCTCGGGTAAGTTGCCAAAACGCTAATTCACTTTCCCGCATTTAAGACACCGTAAGCCCCGGTCCCGTTCCCGTTGTTCCGCACAAAATGAATCACACACGTCGAGGCCGCCTTTTTCTCGATAAGAAATCGTGTGTGGAAGATGAAACGTCTTCGTCGGCGGTCGGGCCAGAGAACGGGCACATCTGGTGCACACAGTTAGAGCCCCGGGGCCCGATAGAGGGAACCAGTCAAATATTTAACGAATCAAAGCGACAGCCGCCTCGCACGCCTCGCGCGCTACTGCACTTCGAAACCGAAGGGCCCGAAGGATGTGGTGCGGTTTTTGAGGAGAAGGGAATTATGCAATCATCGCAAAATAAACATTAGATCCCGAATCCGGGGGCGGGGGGCTCCGGGAGCCCGCACTCTGGCGGGCGTATGCTGCTGTTCCGGGAACATTCAATATTGGGTCGCTTCCAAGTCTCTGCCACCCGCAGGCAGCGCGGCCCCCCGAAGCATTAACACCATCATTATCATCAGCCTGCAGAGTGGCGGCAGAACTCCTGCCAGAGCCGTGGCTTGGCCGACACCGGGCCGGGCCGGGGCCGGAACAAACGAAACAGTGTTCGGTCGCCGGGCAGAGCTCGTTAAGGTACGGTCCCCAAAAGTTGCCGGCTACATACCGATACCGGCTCCACGATCGACGGGGCCACGTTGTGGCTGGAGGGGCCGGGGGCACCCGTGTGTGTGTGTGTGTGTGTGTGCCTGAATGCAGACACACGCACACACATATGTATAGTCAAAACAAAATCCTCAAAGTACTCCTGCAAGTCCAGAGGGAACCGGAAATACTTGCAGAAACAATTGGTCAGGGATGGTTCATCATTTTTTTGGCTTGCCGTGCCAGGATAAGTCGTCGTCGTCGGCTGTGTGTACTATATGAATGAAGTTTGCGCATCCGCATTTTTTCTTTGCTTCCCGATGTGGAACACATCTATAGGCGACCCCGAAAAAGGGATATTTGACTGGATGTGTTAACCTGTGATGGGCTCACGCACTGATAGTCGGCCGACGCCGACCGACATGTGGGCAGCTACCATTTCACCATTTCGACACCACCACATGAATACACTTGTTCCAAGGAGACTCCAATTTATTAATTCCATTTCCATTCCGAACTCTAATTCAAGGATTTTTGCCATTTTCAAAGTGCTCTTGTGACACGGTGCATTGCCCTGACGAAAGAGGATGATTTTCTTCTTCAAACCGGGTCGTTTTTCACAAATTTTCAGTTGGTCTAAAATGTTACAACAATAATCAAAATGTATTGTTTTAGCAGTTTGCAAGTAATTCGCTAACAACATTTCATTCACATCCCACAAAACTGATGCTAATATCTTTTTAGACAATTTCTGGACGAACTCGATCCGGAACCGAAGAAAAAGGTTCTCAACACTCCTTACCCTCTTGTTTTGATTCATGATCATATTGATAGACCCAAATCTCATGCATAGTGATGATTCGATGCACAAAATCTATTTTATCCTGTAGAAAACGCTTTAAATGTTGTCGAGAAACTTGCATTCGAATGCGTTTTTGTTCCATTTTTAGCGAATGCGGCCAATACTTCAGTCAAAATATTGGTTATACTGCTCAATGAGATGGCTAGGCCTTATACTAAATCTCTTTCAGTGATTCGACGATTTCTCAATACGATATCCTGTATTTTTCCACGATTTTAGGTGTTGTGTCTGTTTTTTACGTTTTCGACATGGATCGCCTTGAAGGCTACTACGACAACGTTTAAACTCAGAAACCCCCTTTTAACACCCTAATTGAAGCCGAAGAGTTCTTATACACGTTCAACATTCATTCATAATTTTCCTTTGCTTTTAATCCTTTCAAACATCAAAATTAAGTCACTGCACGATACTTGATTTTTTCCTTTGTAAAAATACTGTGACATGTTGATACTAAATGGCTTGTAAAAAAAATTAAGTGACCGATTGAAATGAAACTCCACATACGTTCATATGAAGAGTGCACCAATATAACAAAGAAATATTAGGCTCGTGGCAGCGCCCTCTGTTATCGAGGCTCCGAATTTAAGGAGCAGCCTAGTACAAACCTATTCTAACCGATCACGAAACTGTAGCCGCGCGGAACGGATTGCGGTTCTTACGCGGTTCGGGATTCAGACCGATCCCCGCGAAGACCGATGCACAGCGTTGCACGCCAACCGCGCCACATTGATCAACTTGCCGGGCGAACTGCAATCCTTTGGCGCATCACCACAACCATCATCATCATCGAAAGCTTGCTGCATCTCGGATGGGGGTGGGCCTGGATTCAGAAATTAAACAAATGCTTCTCGGCCTGGGCAGAAGGGGCATTACGTCAAATCACGTACAAGATCGTCACCTTGCTGGCTGTCGGTGAAGCGGCCAATATGGCATTCTTCCTCGGTCGCAACGCAATTTGTCGCAACGCGCCCTGAGCGGCCCCGGTGCTATTGTTTCTGTCTCTCTCTCTCTCTCTCTCTCTGTCTCTCCCTCCTGGTGGCGCATTGTTTGGCATACCGCCGAACCACTCAGTGCACACCCCAACTCATGACCCTTATCCCGACCAACACGGGCGGCCCGAATAAGGCACCAGACCGTTCTCCGGATCCGGCTCGAACCGGGGAAGTCGGAACTAAAAACCCTGTTCGCCCTGTTGTCCATTTTCAGATCTCCCCAACAAGAGGCACGCAAACTATGCACGAACGAGCCGATGGCCGATGATCCGGGCCGGGGTCTGCGGACTGTGTTGGGCAATCGATGGAGAACCTCGCGCAACGTCGGCGGCACTTGCAGATGCCGATTTTGGGCGACCCACCAAACAGCAAACAATAGCAAAAGCGGGGGGAGGGGGTGAGTTGGGCGTTTCACACGGGCGGGAGGGGTGTTGGGGGCGAAGTCAACACCAGAACCAGCTGCTAAAGGACCAGCAAAAACATGCGCCCCAGCAGGGCGCTTGGTGAGCGCAGCATAAAAATCATAATTGATTGTCCCGGCCCGGCCCGGCCAGGGGAGGGTTCCAGTAAGCGCCGTCCCCCCTTATTACCGTTTTACAACACCAACAACGCCACCACCCCGGGGGAAGTAAAAACCAGCGCTCCGAGTTTTAAAGCCACGATGACATGTTCTCCGCGAGCAGCGGATGGACCCTTCGGGTGGTTTTATCGTCGAAATCTACATCTTCAAGGCAAAAGGGTGTGAGTTTTCTCAATCGAGTTTACCGAGCGTTGTGGCGCTATGGCACTTACAGCCGGATCTGCATCACGGGGTAACAACGCTCCGTGCAGGATTTCTTCCAATTCTTTGAGTACAGGGGCATGGTGGTGCATCATGAGCCCTTACCGTAGAACGGCCAATAACGGGAATATTACATGCAAGTTGAGGAATATTACGTTACGATTGAGGACATATACTAGACGGCATCGAAGAAGGAGCTTAGCAAGAATGAAGTGTTTCGATGGTGGTGGGAAAAAACCCGTTGCGATATCTGATGGGGATTACTTTGAAGGGGACAAAATAGATATTCATGAATAACAAAATATTAAAAAAAAAACACACACAAAATTCCCGATACTTTTTGAACAGACCTCCGAGTGTCGAATCCAGAGGCCCTCGGGAACAAATAATGCCTCGGACTTGCGGGTTAGATCACCCTGTAGTATCCAGACGCACTTTCCGAAGAATCCATCCTTGGCGTCCTGCAAACTTAACAGCCTCCTCCTGTCCGGCTGAATGAATCCGGACAGATTTTCGAGCGCGCGCTCGAGGGCACGAGCACGAGGTGCTACCACCCCCACACAATGCATGTCCCGCCCCCCCCGGCCCAGTGCCCGAAACGCATCGGGTAGGCATATTTGAAACTCTTGCCGCACTCTAGCACACATTTAGTACACGTTTAGTACAAGTTTAGTACACGTTTAGTACACGTTTAGTACACGAACGCATTCGTGTCCCGCATTCGTGTGACCGATTCGCTTCGCTATTTGCGTTACCTCACGTTCGTCTCTCTCTCTCTCTCTCTCTCTCTCACGCTTTCTTTCTCTCTTTTGCGACTTCGGCTTCGACTTCGTACGACGGGACGTTGGCGCTTTCGTGTACATTCTAGCATGCAGATGATGCCGATGGCATATCATGGAAATCATTGGCAACATCTTCCGGCATCATCGCCGCCGCCGGAACGGGCAACGCATGCAACGCAAGAGGGAGGTCCACCAATTCCACCCCTTCTCGCAAACCACCCAAGTCCAAGTGTTCGCCACAGTGGGTTGCTCCCCGAAATCGATTCATTCATTGGTTGGTCATGGCGCGCGCAGGGACCATGCCATCTTCAGCACCTGTTTCGCTTCCTGTTTGCCTTCAGCCTTCAGTGTTTGTTTATGTTTGTTTTTATTTAGTTAGTTTCTTTTTCCGTAGCTCCGGCAATTCCGCAGCGGCTCCGATGATCCGGAGCCTGTTATTGCCGACCAGACATAGACATAGACTTCGACAGACAGAAGGAGCTCTGACCCACTCTGACTCTACATGTCAAGTAACGGCACCGTGGAAAGTAACGGCCGTACCTAGTACCTACGAACGAAGGACGACACTGTTGGAACACAGAACAAGCTGGCGTTCGCGCCGTCAGTGACGCTCGCGGAAGGTAAAGATGGTGTCCATCAGGAAGATGACACCGTTGATGATGGCGATCGAACCCTTGGTGATCGCCAGATCCCGGGTGCGCGTCCGGAACGCGTGCTCCCAGGCCTGTATGATGAAGACACCGGACGTCAGGAAGCTGCTGCAACCGAGCAGGCTGTAGAAGATGCTCAGCCGGCGGTGCAGGTGCGCCTTGATCAGGTAACCTGCAAGTAGAGACAGAGAGCGCCATTCGGGCAAACATAGAAGGACAGAGAGAGAGGGGGGGGCACAGCGATGTACCTGCCATGATGGTGGTTAGGATCACAATGAAACCACAGAAGGTGCCCGTCGCCAGGAAGCCCGTCACTAGATCGCCGTCGTCGAAGCTGTAATAGTGCAGCACGGTGCACGTGATCGCCAGTGACTGTTGACGTAAAGTAAAGTAAAGGTACACGGGGAACGAGAGTTGTTAAAGAAGAGCTACCACAAGCACCAGGGTCAGATCTGGACATTCGAGAACGATTTGCATTCGGTGGTTAATCGCACAAGATTGATTGATTGAGCGGACACGGCACATGCAGCCAGACTCCGGCCAGGGTATCCCGACAATTACCAGCTCAAGAAACTTGATGACCGACAGCGGTGGACGGTTGTATCCACGCGGTTCCGACGCTCGCTGGGCCGCGATCGGTGGCAACCCGTGCTGGTGGAGTCTCGGCACCGGAACGGCCGCATTCTCTGGCATTGCTGTAGCAAGCTCGGACCTGAAGACCTCTGGCAGACCTTCTAGACGGCACCTCCGGGAGAACCCGGGAGTTGAAGTTGATCGTGGTGTCCGAACGTCGTTGTCAACAACTCGGCAAGCTGCTCGGCACCGGGAAGACGCGCACCAAACTTTCAACCGATACCCCCAAGACTTATCGCACGACTAACTACGACTTCCCGGTTGCTGATCCCAGATCCACGCGGTCCGTTTGGTCCGTTTTGTCGCTTCGCTGTCGATCCTGGATCTAGCTCAATGTGCCGTTGAGTAACTCGACACACTCGATAAGCGCCAGGGCACCGAAACCATCACTCTAATCCCTCTAGTGAACTCGATTACCAGGCGCTTCCGTGGGGCTCACCTTGGGCCGGAGTGGAAGCTGCTGTTCCAGTTTTCGGATTTCGCCACGCACATGAAGACCTCGGTCGCTTGCCGGAAGCGGAGACGGGCGGGGTTCGTAAAACGCTATCGCACCGGTTCGAGGTGCTCGAGAGTTCAAGTGATTCCCGATTCCGAGTGCGTCTCAAAAACAGGCCTACTCTCGTGTAGTAATCATCATCAGACTCGTGTCGATGTTTTCCGTTTCAGGCGCGGCCGGCTGAAGTAGTGGCCTACGCTGGCGCTAGTGGCCAACGCCAGACGGCCGGACTTGGCCACGAATACTTGGGCCTACGGGACTTGGATTTCATAAAAACCCCTCGTCGGCCCGCGGGACTTTCGAAAGCCAGCATCGCAACATCGCAACATCACCATGACATAGGAGCATCGATGATCTATTTTTGAAACCACCACGCGCCGCCGTTCACCGCCGTTAAGCCAATTCAGAACAGAACACCAACCCGTGGTTGTCTATTGGTTCATAATTCGGTATGCGGCACTGGCGAATTCCTTAGACCAGGGGCATGTCTAGGAGCGACGGATCTACCCGTACGTTAGAGTCAATTAGGGTCCAGCACCAAACCCCGAAGTCGTTCGGGGGAACGAGTAATTAAAACGAGTATCGCAAAAGACCTCTTTGTCTGCGCTGGTCTGGACTCCGGGTTAGGTCTCTGGGTTTCGGACTGTTACCTGCTGCTGCAAATGGTCATGGCAGACGGCTTGACCTCCGAACGTCCGAAGCGCACGTCCGAGGGGCGCATTCTTTCGCGCCCTACACCGACACCGACCTTATAGAACCCTTAGTTGGAATGGTTCGTACGAGATCTGGTACTCGGAACGAACCGATTAGTCACCGCGTAGTTGACGGCCGATGACGACTACGGTGGCGATGAGCGCGTCCACGGGGTGACTTAGCCGCGGCTCGACATGACATCATCGCGCCCTCGCCCTCGGCTCACCACCGTTCACTCTGGCGGCGCGCAAACGCGCGGAGTATCGTATCATCAGCGCGCGGACGAAGCCGACGCCAGACAAGCACGCCAGTTACACGCCAATCGCGCCAGCAACCGGTTGTCCGACTCTTCGCTACGCATCAGCGACACCACAGCCACAGTGCTGCGTTGTTTCCAAACCTTGTGCTCGTGTGTGTGTTTGTGTGTGCCAGTTCAAGGGTAGCCGTGTCTAGTGTCTAGCCGTTCAACGTTCAACTTCACCAACTCAACCCAGCAACCGCCAGCCAGCCAGCCAGCCATGGCCGTCAGCCGATTATCCATTGTGAAGTTCTTGGAACTGGTTAGTAGCCGCGGGAACCGCAGGGATCACGGGGATCCAGCACTGAAGACGGGTTCGAGCGGGGTCCCAACTAGACCATTGGGCAGGGTTCGCGTGGGGCAACATACAAGACGAGGCAGTAGCTCCAGCTTTGGGACCTACTACCTGTTGCATTGGGATTCACAAAAACTGGGTCGTTCAAGTCACCAGTCAATTTAGGCGACCAACCATCTCCGTTAGTGTCTGTCCGTTCCGTTTCGTTCAAGGTGAGCCACAAGCTCGCCCCCAGCTCGCCTCCAGCTCGCCATCTGGCCGCTGCTGAACCGAAACCGAGCGCAATCGATCATCTCGCAACCTTGCCATCTTCCGGTTCCGCGAAACTCCACGAGAAGACTTCACTTCAACTTCTTGTCGTCGCCGGCACCGAACACAGTATTGTTTACGCCAGCTTCGGCCGAATTCATTTTTCGTTATTGGTTCTTTTCATGCGTGCGAGGTTTCGGCTTCGGCTGCCGGCCATGTCCGAAACGATGCCGGTATTGTGTACTAAACAGCTAGAAAGTCGCCACGCGGTGAAATGTAAACCGCTAAATTAAAACCTTAGCAGAGAGAGAGCCGGAGAGAGAGCGAGAAGATTAATCATACTGTAGAACGGTTGTTGGTTGCCTTTTCGTCCCATTGTGCGATGTGCGCTACTGTAAACACCGGGCGGAGATGCGAGCATGACATCATCTCCCGCGGGTGGTTCTCAGGGGTTTGAACTAAAAATAAAATCCATCAACTCCCCGACCGACCATCCGACCGACCACCGCCCGCCCAAGACATGGGTGGTAATCGCGAGCTGGCGTGTTCGCGGAACGATGTCGTTGTGTTGACACGGAGCGCGCGATAGGCGCGGCGTACATCTCGCTGTGTCAGCAAACCCGCACGTGGAGTGCATCGCTAAGCAGGAGCCGCTGAATTCGCGAATGTCTCAGCCAACCCCTCGCCACGGTCTCTCGCTCGCTCACCTTCACATACTTCCCATGGCATGTTCGAAGTTGGGTGGCAATAAAGTCCACAACTCGCGCAAACCAAGTTCGAGGTTATCGGTAGAGCACACGCTCCGCATCTGTCCAGCTGGCTCACCTTCCGCCCTGTTCCGCCCTACTTTCCTGGCAGGCCCTGGCCATCACCTGCGTCGTGCTGCACTACAAGAGTCTCGGCGAGCGCGATGACATCACGAAGCTGCTGACGGCAGGCACATTCGTCGGCTACAGCGTCATCCTGATCGCGCTGTTCGCGGGTGAGTGCACGCAGCTCCCCCCACCCCCCCCCTGTCACTCATCTGTTTAGCTTCGGCCCTGACCTGGTCCCGTTCCCGCTTTGCAGGGTACCTGCTGAGCAACCCGCTCAACAAGAAGCTGGACCTGTTCTTCAGTTTGATCGGCTGCGCGATGTTCATCGCGTCCGGCGTGCTGATCCTGAAGGAGTGGGAGAACGCGTGGAGCACCGACACGAAGAAGATCGCCATCTCCAAGGGCTCGCTCGCCATCACGAACGGGGTGCTGTTCTTCTTCGACGCCATCTTCACACTGCGCGACTAATCGAATCGACACACTCGAGAGAACCTCTAAGCATCTTTTTGTCACTCACCACAGTAATCTCATCTCTATCGTATATCTCATGTAACACACACACACACACACTATATACTCGGCTATTATTCGGCCGCCGGAAGTGCGGTTAACTCGTGTTTACTTTTTTACATTTTTTTTACAAATATACTGTGTACTCCGTAAACACCGCGTGCGTAACAACTCCCGAAAGAAACGATGCCTGTGGTAACGTGTTCGATAAGTTCTTTGCTTCGATATCAGAAGGAGCTGCTACAACCCTTCTTTTTTGTTATATTGGTACACTCTTCATATGACGGTCTGTGAAGTTTCATTTCAAGCGGTCACTTAATTTTGTTTACGAGCAACTTACAGGGTGGCAACGTGAAAGTGATACATTCATTCGAGTGTTCATCGTTTTAATTTTTACAGCTATAGGTCCGATCTTTGTATACTATTTGAAGAAGTACTATGTTTACAATTTATTCATACGTGATAAAGTCAGTGCTTGTGTTTCGTTCAGCAGAAAATTGTAATGGATTCTTAAAGAGAACAAATCAAAATCTTGCATCTTCAAAACATCACAAACATTCAGATATGAAGGAAGCAGTCACAACTGAACTTGACCAGATTATTCGTGTACAGGACCATCAAACGGCATTATTTACAAAAATATTGTCAACAGAGTTGCCAGATCCCCGGTGCTCCTGAAGACGCACGCTGCTCACAAGATAATTTTTTCGGACGAAAAGTTTTTACTTTGGAGGCATCTTTGAACAAGCAAAATGATCTTGTCTATCGAGGAAGTCTTCGTGATGTACCAGCCGAAAAAGAGGGGTCGAGAGGTATCAAAATGCATCAGCTGTGATGATTTGGGGATCAGCAAAAGGGAAACTACCACTGTTTTTATTGATCGGGGCGTAAAAATCAACAAGGAGTACTACTTGCAGAACGTTATCAGAAGCTATTTGCTTCCTTTTGCCAAGGAACTTTTTGGAGATAAAGATTTTTGCTTTCAACAGGACCAACCAACTGCGCATAAAGCATCGGTTGTTCAGAAATGGTGTAAACAAAATTTGCCATGTTTCATCAGTTCCTCTGAATCCCGATTTGAATCCATCGTCTCCCGATTTGAGTCCACTCGACTTCAGTATTTGGGGTTACATGCTAGGAAAGTTAGGCGACGTAAAGCATATGAGTTTGGACACTTCAAAGAATCGTTTAGTCAAAATCTGGGATGAAATGCCGAACGAAGTCGTGCGTGCGGCGTGTGATGTTTTCGAAAAGCGACTTCGGGCCGTAATCAAACACAAAGGCGCAAAATTTGAATTGAAATAAATACATTGTAAGTTTACTACTGTAACATGTTATTAAAACTGCAAGAAGAGAGAAAGAAAAAATTTTGTGACTTTTATGACATAATTTAATTGTATCACTTTCACGTTGCCACCCTGTAGTATCGACGCGTCATAGTATTTTTTACAATTGAAAAATTAAGTATCGTGCAGTGATTTAATTTTTATTTTGAAAGGTTTAAAAGCAATGGAGCTTTATGTACGATTGTTGAAAGTGAATAAGGGTTCTTCAACTTTAATTCGGGGGTTAAAAAGGGGGTTTCTGAGTTTAAACGTGGTCGTAGAAGTTAATGGCGATCCATGTCAAAAACATCAAAAAACAGACGCTACACCTGAACACAATATCGTATTGGAAAATCGTCGAATCGCTTAATGAGATTAGTATAAGGCCTAGCCATCTCATTGTCAGCAGCCAGCCAGCAGTATAACCATTATTGTGATTAAAGTATTGGGTTTCAGATTAAAGTATTGGGTTTCTGTGAAAAATGGGTGCCGCATTTGCCAAAAATGGAACAATGCACCCATTCACAAGAGCATTTTGAAAATGGCAAATATCCATTAATTGATTGGCTCCTGGCGACTTCCATCTGTTTTCAGACCTAAAACAAATCGTGCGCGGAAAGCGTTTTCCATTAAATGATGATGTCATAACAGGTGCGGAGGCGTATTTTGAAGGCGTGTCAGTTTTTCATTTCAAGGATGGAGTTTATAAATTGGAGTCTCCTTGAAACTAGTGGATCAATGTTCAGGAAGGCCATACTGAATAATTAAGTGTATTTTAAACCATAAAAATGTGTTTTTCTTATCGAGGCAAAGAACATATTGAACAGCCTAGTATGTTCGTGGAAAATCCTAAAATTTCGCAAATGTTTTCGCTTTGACATTGGTCCCTGTCGTTCGGGCAGCTTGTGGCCGGCACACGGAATTTGAAAGCAGGCTCCAGGCCCCAATTTCTTTGCCATGTCTTGGCCATCGCCAAGGCAACGGTGCAGTAATTTTAGAATGCGACACCTTCGATACAATTCGCAATGACGCACGCACGTCATTTTATTAATTTCTTCACAGCGCCTCGTTCCGTATCATTTTCCCGCTTCGATACAATGTGCCGAGTTTTGAGCTTCATTCGAATGCTTTCGATTCAAACCGCGGGACAACGACACGGCTTTGCTGCCAAGCCTTCGCTGTCCGCTACTAGAGGGCGCGCAAAACGCATCGCCAACTCGCGCATCTCGCGGATAGGTGGCGCTAGCGGCACGAAGCAAAACACACTTTCAAGCGTTTCATTCTCGTTTGAAAGAAAAGAAGGCAAACAAGAAACAAAAGGGGACACACAAAACAGGTATTAACGATTAACGGAATCAGCCCGTCGTTTCCGCATAGAATGAACCAAACTTACGTCTTCATTAGATTTCCATTTGTCACTCGCGATGTTCGATTAGCGAAGACAGCAACCAAACGAAACATTTCAGTAATCAGCTGTCAGCGTGGAGCTGTTTGAACATTTGAAAGAACGTTCGCCCCGTTATCCAGTGTGGTTGGTCCAGCGGTCTCCGGGAAAACCGGAAAAACTGGCTCGATTTGTTTTTTATTACCAGCAACGTCCTAATCCTAATAATAAGCTCTCGAACCCCTGGCCGGATGGCTGGATGGCTGGATGGCTGGATGGCTGGCTGGTCCTGGCAGACCGGCGACTGATGTATTCCAGCAGCAGCAGCCGGCATCAGTCAGGATGTGTGCCGATGTGCCGTGTGCAGGTAGGTGCACCGGTTACTAGTACGCACTTCCGTCGGAACCCTCAGCGCACACCGGATTCGCGAGCGCCACGCTTGCGCCATAAGGCTCTCTCTCTATTCTTTCTGTGTGTGTGTGCATTTGTGTATTTCTCTCTGCTCTCTCTACTATAGCTGGTTGGCAGCCTCGGACCCGGTGTGTGTGTGTCTGTGCCATGCTGCTGTGCTGCTAATTTGACGTTGCGATACGATGTGGATCAAATTCAAATCGATTGGCCGGGCGAAGTCACGCCAAACAAAAAACAACCACACACACTAATTAATACAAAACCACAATTACTCCCCCTGCCTTTATATGTAGGCCGCACCTTACGACACGAAAGGATGTTCGCCTTATTAGAATGTTGGAAAGGATGGGCACCGGAAGGCGATGGAGAGACTGGGGGCCCCTAGCGTTGTACTAGGGTGTTCATTAAGTTTTGCGGGTCGATACCAGAGGAAGCTGCTCCGAGCCTTTTTTTTTTGTTACACTGGTTCACTCTTCATATGAACGTATGTGAAGTTTCCTTCCAATCGGTCGCTTAATTTTTTTTACAAGCCTTTTAATATTGACATGTCACATTATTTTTTTCAATGCAAAAAATCAAGTATCGTGAGGAGATTGATTTATTTTTGAAAGGTTTAGAAGCGAAGGAAAATTATGAACGAATGTTGAAAGTCTATAAGAACTCTTCAACTTTAGTTAGGGGGTTTAAAGAGGGGTTTCTGAATTTAAACGTAGTCGTAGAAGTTAATGGCGATCCATGTCAAAAACGTAAAAAACAGACACAACACCTGAAATCGTAGAAAAATACAGGATATCGTATCGGAAAATCGTCGAATCACTTAAAGAGATTTAGTATAAGGCCTAGCCATTTCATTGGGCAGTATAACCAATATTTTGAGTGAAGTATTGGGTTTCAGGAAGCTGTTTGCAAAATGGGTACCGCATTCGCTAAAACTTTCCCGACAACATTTAGTTCTTTTTCGAAAGGATAAAGTGGATTTTATGCATTTAATTATCACTTTGGATGAGACTTGGGTCTATCACCATCATCCTGAATCGAAACAAGTGGCTAAAGAGTAGTGTAATCCTGGTTCTTCGGGTCCGAAAAAGGCGTTAGCATCAGTTTTGCGTGATGCGAATGAAATAAATTTTAGAATTGGGATTTTTGGGATGCAAATTGATAAAACAATAAATTTCGTTTATTGTTGTAAGCGTTTAGATCAACTGAAAAAGAGTTTTGCAGAAGAAAAACATCCTTTTTTTATCAGGGCCAAAAATCCATAAAATGAAGTTCGAATTGTGGGAGTATCCACCGTATTCATCCGAATTTGGCCCCTAGCGACATCCATCTGTTTTCAGACCCAAAAAAATCGTGCGCGGAAAGCGTTTTCCATCAAATTATGACGTCATAACAGCTGCGGAAGCGTATTTTGAAGACCTTCCAGAATCTCACTTCAGGGATAGAATTCTTAAATTGAAGTCTCGTTGGAACAAGTGTATTGTTTTTCAGGGAGACCATACTGAATAAAAAAAGTGTGTTTCAAACCATAGAAATGTGTTCTTTCGACCCGCTAAACTTAACGAACACCCTAGTATTTTTCAAGGGATCTGTACTCCGCGGACCAAGCGGACATTGACCAAAGAGCCCAAGGGGTGGTGTCGCTCGGCAACGGTCCAGGGGTGGTTGTTTGCGGGAAGTATTTTCTATACACGCATCACACACACACACACACACATTGAGGAGAGCCTGCGATACCGGAAGTGGCAAGAAATTCTAGGGCGCGTTGGTGTTGGTGAGCAGTAAACGCAGGGCCAGGACCAGAACTAGGACTGGCGGGCCTCAAGCTAATACACCCCATGGCATGGCATTATATAAGCAGCCAGTGGTGGGGTGTGAGGTTCCTCATTTACACGGAATGGCCCAACAAAGGGAATGGATGTCCTGGCCGATGGGGTGTGGGAAGCGGGTAGGTTAACGAGCGGACATTGAGCAGCCTGTGGTCGGCCGACAACTACTATACGACGACTTTCGCCTTGCGAGTCTGAAGTTATGTCTGCCGCTCGCCGACTTCGCCGGCAAACGGACTAGCCGAGTGCCAATCATATTGGCAATCAAGACACAGTGCGGTGTTGTACTGGCCAGGAAACTCTGGGTAGCCAACACTGATCAGGCTGAATGTCCCAATTGGTGGCGAGTGACAGATGATGCGAGGCAACGGCACTCAGCGCCACGTAAACGACACACAGCGGTCCTTAATAGCACACAGTTACGGGCGTACTGCAGCGGTCCTGTCAAGCTAGAGGCCACGCTCCGAAACAGGGAACAAATGCACTAACCAATACCAGCACATAAGCGAGCGTGCGCGCGCGCCCATCGTCGGCTAGGACGACCAGGACCAGGACGGACAGGCGAGCGCCGTGGAGGCCTCGTCCTTCGGCCTCGTCGAGTAGCCCAGCCCAGCCCTTTATACAGTCGCTCTCGCGTGTCAGGTGGAGCCACCGGACGTCGCCGTGAGTGCCAGGCCAGTCGCCAGACGCGAGGAACGCGTAGTTTGATCAGCAGGCCGATTCGCAGCACGATCGATACCGCGCTTGGTACCGATGCACCTGGCAGCCCCCGCGGGAGTCCCGGAAGTCCGTGTGACACCAGCACCCTCGACGAGCATCGACGAGCGGCCGCTCCGCTAGCCGCTGGTCGCGTTGCAAGGCGCGGCTACGCGGTCCACTCCACCCATCCCAGCAGGCCCCGGTAAGTCCCCCCCCCCCCCCCCCCCCACCCCCTCCCCGCCCGCGGTTCAGTATACGAGAGCTACCTGTGGTTTTTCACCGACTGAGCTCCCAGTGACAGTGGCAGTGGCAGTAGAGGGTTTTCTCAATACCGACTGCCCGCCCGCGAGTGTGTGTGTGTACGTGTTACGTTACACGACAACTCGTATGCAACCCGTTCATTGATGTTCTGGGCTGGGCGAAGATGGCGCACCGTCCTCTGTCCGGCCTGTCACCTGTCAAATGGCTTTGGGAGTTCCGTTTGGCTCCGTGAATTAGTTGCGGTTGGAAAATTTTCCCTACCCCTCTACTGCTACTCCGCCTCCGTCTTCACCGCCCTCACTCAGTGATGTGCCGGTCCTGGGAGAAGAATTTCTGGACCCAACAACGCGCACCGCCGGTTTTGATGAGCGGTTTCGCGTAAGTGATTCGCGGACAGAAGACCCGAAGCGAACGAAAGGAAACAAAATGGAAAAGGGTAGTTAACAAAGGACCAGGCGGGGAGATCCACGTCATCCTGGGGCTCGTCAGACGCGTTCTGTCCCCGCAGGGATTCGGACGGACGGAATTATCAATTCGATTCGATTGGAATGTTGTGAGCGACACCAACCGAGCCCACGTTTCTGGCAAGTGATCCAAATGATGGAGTAACTAGTCCACCTGGCATATCGGCATCTTGTGATCGTTTACCACACACCGTTACAGCGGGCAGCAGAGCTGTCAAATTGCCTGTCGGCTCGGGTTCTGGTTGCTGGATTTAGAGACCAAATCGTTAGTCGACTAAATTCGAATTCGAGACTAAATTGTTATTGTTCAAAGGATGTCGCTTTCAACTTTTGGGCAACACAGACCGGCCACCGGTAATCAGTATGTTTCGGTCTAGCTCTAGTTATTTTGGGTTTCATTTTTAACAGACTGCTTCCTCGCGACAAGCAAACCCCTTTTTTCAGCCAGGACAATGCGTAGAACGCACTAGCGTTAGAGTGGCAGTGAGCAACGGCCAGGAAACCGGAAAAAGGGCCTTTGCCTCGGCCTCGGTCGGTTCCCGCGTGTAACCGGATCACTCTGCCGATGCCCGCGGGCTAATCACTGATGGCCTAGCCCAGTCCCAGGACCAGGGACGATACTGCATTAGAAATCGCGTGATAACTCGGTCTGATACTCGGTCTCGGCGCTGAATCTTCGCATCTTCGATAGTTTCAGTTCTTCGATTTAGTTCGCGCGAACGCACCGATGCGGTTTTATTTCTGGAGTAGTTTTCAGCACGTCGGGCGAACGCACTCCAGACGGAACATGTGGTAGCGTTTTTTGGGCGCACCAGTGATGGGCGCATTTTCAATCATATTTTCTCGGCCAGCACTCCACTCGGGTTCTCGGGGTAAGAAGGAGTTATAATTAGAACCGTTGCTGAGTGTACCGCAACGCGCGCGCAGGTAATGCTCTACGTACTCTAGCTGGACATGTCTAGACAGGTTCTGCTCGGCTGCGCACGGCGCGCCTCCTAAGTGCAGCTGAGCAGTATTTTTAAACCGCATCTCGGTGTCCGGTGGACCTGGAGCTAGCCGTATATGGAGCACAGCCGTGGGCTTCGATGCAACGGTTTCCCCTTTCTAGCCGCTGAAGCTGGACCAGAACAAACCCGTGAGGGCGAGAGCAAGAGAGACAGAGAGAGCGAAGGAGAAAGAACCATATAGTTCACCACACGGCGAGAGACGTGAGCATGATGGAAAATCGGAACTACGTACAAGTGCAGCCGCAGACCGCAGATGAGTCTGCGCACCCATACATACATACACACACGCAACCGCCGACGAGCGTGTCCTTACGGACCGAGCTATCCGGAGTCCTGTAGACTTTCGCTTTTAGCTCCCATTAGCAGTTCGGGCTTTCGGGGCTTCCGCGGACGTCCGGCGACATCCCAACGTCATCTTCCCGTCGGCCCGAAGAACCCGAGCGGAAAACGAGTCTGATACGCATGCACTCGCCGCACACACCCGGCACCCGGCAGCACACCCGAATGCAGCCCTCCCGAAAAGGACATTCGGCTGTTCGGTAGCGTGCGCGCATGCGCATGGCATGGCAAACTCAGAGTACAGCGCGTCAGAGCAAGCGACACCCGGTGTGCATAAATCCGCTCCTAAGCGCGCCACTGGCGGCCAAAAGTATCGGACCACACACCACCGCCTCAGCGGTTGAATGGTTGATTTATTTGACACATTTATTTGAATGGTTGATTCTTAAAATATATATGTACAGGGTGTTTCCATCACGATACAACTATTTAAATGTTGAATAAGTCCGCTATTTGTCTGTCGATTTTAACAAATCGGCATGATTTATTTGGGGTATACAATGCCGTTTATTAACAATTCACCCAGAATACAATATCGATCAAATGATCGCCTCCATTAGACACACAAAAAGCGGCCTTTTTATGGGCATTTTTCATTGTATTTGACAACATTTCGGTAATAGACAACGTAATAGCAGCCATTTCCGGTGTGATGTTAGCTTTCAGTTCTTCAACGTTCTTCGATTGTTAGTCTTCGAATAGCCCCACAGAAAGAAGTCACAAAAAATTCGGCACTCATAACACGCAGAGTTTTCACAGTTTTCTCAGTTGAAGGATTATTTTCAATGTAGAGCGCTACAACTTTAGTCCACTGTTTTAAATAAAATTGATCCATAAACTAAAACGGCATAGAATGAATCAGAATGTTACAGAATCTGGCTAATTTGTCAAAATCGATTGACAAATAGTGGAGTTATTAGTTGGATCGTGATGGAGCGCCCTGTATAAAATACAATTTTGGTTACAGCAAATTGGGAAATATGAAAAATTTATAAGTGGGAGGTCGCCAACTCATTCATCAAAAGCACATTTCATTGAAGCTCATTTCCACCTCGGTGGGTATGTTAGTAAGCAGTACTGTGGTTCGGAAAGTTCCACACATCGTGCAAGAGAAGCCAATGCACCCGTCAACGAGAGACTGTTTAGTACGGATTTGCCTTGGCGGATAACTTGGCCGGCATTTGGTTTCGGCAGCGACAGCCACAATCGATATTCTATATTCGGCGAACAAACGAGTAACTAGATACGACCTCAAGACCGAAATTCAAGTTGCTATTGCCGAAATAGGACCAGAATCGAGAGTCGAAAGTGTACTCAAAAATAGTTGAGACCGAATGAGCTTCCCTGCCAAGCCAATTGTTTTCCACAAAAAAAATGTCATGAATTAACCTTTCAAATAAATATTTAAGTATCGAAAAATATTCATCCGTTTCTGTTTTATGACCAAATGAAAAAAAAAGAACGCTTGTTTGGACACCCTTAGGCTTATGGCACATTGAGCCATCGGGCCAGTCTTGATTTCTGCTGTTGGGAGTATCCATTCATGTGTTTGGATTTTTGGAACTGTGCCGATTACTGGACTTCCAAAACCGTCACCAACCTCACTCTGCAAATCGAGTGCCTCTGAATGGGTTCGAATTTTGCCCAGAAATAGTAACCCAATAGAGTTGGCTTCGACTTCAACGACATCCTGGAGTTGGGACTCCAGCCCAAGAAGGACCAAGAACTCTCGAGCTCTAGTGGACCGCCGGGCTGCGTGTGTTCCCAATTTTTCCTCCCACCAAACGGCGTCCCAAGACTTTCGTGCATCACCGTGGGCACACACAAGAGGCACACACTTTTCACACCTTTCTCCGCCGCTCTCTCTCTCTCTCTCTCTCTCTGCCTCTCTGTCGTTTTCCACGCACGCACATTTTCTTCGTGCGCGCGCGCCTGCGCCTTCGTCCCGTCGTGCATTTCGTTCGGTTTTATTCATTCTTTCGCTGTCGCGCGCGCTCTCTCTCTCTCGTCTGTCATTCTCTTCTTAGAGACGTTTGCTCTGTGGTTCCGTTCGTTCTCGGCTCGGATCTTCGGCCGATTGTCGGGTTTTTCGGCATCCCCTAGACGGGACCCATTGCGCATCGCTTCCACGCATCGCTTCTGTGCAACCGAAGGGAACAATAGAGCACCAGAGAGAGAGAGACACAGCGAGAAGGAGAGAGTCCGCGAGAGGTGAAAGGTGATCGTCCCGACGAGGGGCGTGTGTGCGGCGGCGGCGGCGTGGGTGTGTACCGCCTCGTTCGTTCGGTTTTCGCACGCGCGGCCGCGTAGTCGAACCTAGTCCGTCGTCAGCGAGAAGTCCTGCCGTGTCGCTCCGCGTTCTAGGGCCGCGGTGGCTGATCGATTGTGCGCGAGTTGTTGATAAAAAACCGGGGAAAAACTGCCCACCAGACCCGCTGTGTAGTGTATAGTTTGCTATCATCGTCATCGTCACGCGAAACCTGCTGCGGTACGGTGCTTTTCTCGTAACGCTGCTGTTCGGGTCGCCTTCCGGTGCGCGTGTGTGTATGTGTGTGTGTTTGTGTGCGGTGCATTTACACATATTTTTTATACTTTTGGTGAGTTTCGCTCCGTGTGTGCGCCCTTCTGGGTGATAGCGGTGGGGATTGGGCTGCCGTGGGCCGGGTGGGTCGGGAATGGCCGCTAGGAGCAACAACAAATGTTCGTGTGTGGTGTCCGGATCCGGATCCGGACCTCCTGGAGCTGGAGCCTGCAAAACGAGCCTCTGGCCGCTGTGTGTGTGTGTGCGTGCGTGGAAAAGGGAACCGGAAACCTAGGTCCTAGGAGCGCAAGGGGCATCCGTTTCGAGGGACGGGGCGAGAACCCGTTTTTTCCACGGGCGGGCGGGCAGGGCAAGAAAAAGGGCGAGATGCGCATTGCACGCGAAGAGATTGATGAAAAACCTGCGAAGGGTCGACGATAGAGCCGCGAGAGCACAATAGGGTAGTAGGGTAGGGTGGTGGTAGGGTGACCAACAGCGACCGGGGATGGGAGGGGAGCGTGGCGGGCACGTGTGTTCGCACATTACTGGTGCGAGGGGCGAGGAGGGAGCGCAAAGAGAGGGGGAGAGAGAGAGAAAGGGAGGGGGAGCGAGAGTTAGCGGGGTATACTTGAAAAAAAGGGAAAAAAGCAGAACGCCTTCTACTAGTTGAAGGCTTCCCGCGAAGGCCCCGCTCGCGGCCGCAGAGCGAATGCGCAGTACGCAGTTCCGAAAGTCGCGAGTCGGCCCTTCCTGGGGGGGGGGGGGGGGGGGGGGGGGGGGGGGGGGGGGGGGGGGTCCCGCGAGGGCCCCGCTCGCGGCCGCAGAGCGAATGCGCAGTACGCAGTTCCGAAAGTCGCGAGTTCGGCCCTTCCTGCCCCCCCCCCCCCCCCCCCCCTCCCGGCCACAAGATCAGGAGATATCGACCGTGACGTAGTCCGTGTAGTGTGGAGCCAGAAGTATTACGAGGCCAGGCCGTTTTTAGGAAGGAAACCAGCGGCAATCGATTTCGGGCAAACCAGAGTGTCCAGCACGAGGTGTCCAGGCGTGGAAGGGCGTCTCACTGGACAAACTAACCCCCCCCCCCCCCCCCCACGGACACATCCTACTAACCTACGTCCGGTCCAACGTTCCGTTCCGTTTCGTGTCTTGTTTCAGATATTGGAACTTCGGATGTCATCGACACTTTGGCCGGCGACAGCAATCCGTACCGCGCTACCTATACACGGCTAGAAAGGAGCGAGCGAAAGCGAGAGAGAGAGAGAGAGAGTGAGGGAGAGATAGGTAGAGAAAGAGCGAGAGAGAGCGAGAGAGAGAGCGAGTCTACATGGACAGTACTGCGTAACCGTGTTGGGAGTGTGCCTGAAAAGCCTGGAGGTTTTAATACTGGACTGCGGGATTCGAGAACGTCACCGAGCTCGGCGCTAGTGCGAGGTCTCGACCGACAGCACCGATATTTATCCGGCGGTGCAGAGCAGAGCAGAGCAAACCACGGAACAAAAAAGATCAACTGCTTCCTATTTACAAAATTGAACCCTAGTAGCAAAGAGTTAGTAGTTTAATATCCACGCGACCTGTACAACGCGCGCACGCGGACGACTAGCATCTCGTGGAAGCCCCGTGTAGACCTGGACACCCGTGACCAGTGACCCGATCGAAGCGACCTGACGAGCCTCGAGAGCGACTACAAGTGCATCCACTCCACATCCACTCCCCACTTCCAGAGCCGAGCCGAGAGGACGAGCGGGTTGCTATCGACTTCCACCCGGATCCACCAGTGACAGTGACACTACTAGCGTACCTTAACACGAGCACCCCGAAAACAGGAGACCCGATTGACCCGGAACAGACCCGGAACTGAAGTGGCCGGAAGTCGGGGTCGGCAGTAAGTGTTATGACAATCAACATTAGCATTCAAACGAATCAAGAGTGAAATTTAAAAGACAACACAGCACCGCAACAAGGATAGCCAACCAACCAACCAACCACCAGCCCCCTCCGCCTCCAGGAGATCCCATAGCGACAACGCCCTTCGAAACCGAAACCTAATCAGCATTCGTGCTACCTCGCGTACATCGTTAGAACTACCAATACCAGTATACTTGAGAGGTGTGAAAACGTACGCACGCAGGACGACGACGACGACGAGGGCTGCCAGACAAGGCAAGTCAGGACACCCTCTACTAGTGGCGCGCGCGTGCGGTTGACGTTGACGGATAAACAGAGCAGAGGTGTGTCAAGTAGTTCCGCCGTCTAGTTCCAATTGCTAATCGCTATAGAGCGAGAGAGAGAGCCAAACACCTAGGAGTCGGGCAGTCGTACTGAAGGATTTGAGTAGGTCGGCCAGAGACAGAGCCGAAAGACGGATTTTGTAAACACAAACGCAGCGCATCCAGCCACTTACGCCCCCCAAGAGCCCCCCACCCCCGGAAACGGGCCACGGGAAGGAAGACAGCACACATTAAAGCAACAGAGAATCCATCCATCCTTTACGATTAGTTACGACCAGTGCAGCAGTAGGCGCCAGTGAGCAGAGAGTAGTGACCGTACGGCCGACCAACCAATCTCAACTCAACATGATCGCCAACGGACTGGAAACCGTACAGCAAAATGGGCGCTCCGGGTCGATCGGGAGCGGGCAGGAGGACAGCAAGACAAACCTGATCGTCAACTACCTGCCGCAAACGATGACCCAGGAGGAGGTGAAGTCGCTGTTCTCCAGCATCGGCGACGTCGAGAGCTGCAAGCTCATCAGGGACAAGGTCACCGGTAAGTCGCACCAACGGCACCCCCAAACCCCACAGAACCTTTTATCATCCTTTTCTTCTCTTCTTTTTGCTTCTCCGGCCCGCAAGCAGGGCAGAGCCTGGGGTACGGGTTCGTCAACTACCACCGGCCGGAGGACGCCGAGAAGGCGATCAACACGTTCAACGGGCTGCGGCTACAGAACAAAACGATCAAGGTGTCGTTCGCGCGGCCCAGCTCCGACGCCATCAAGGGAGCCAACCTGTACGTGTCGGGGCTGTCGAAGAGCATGACCCAGCAGGACCTGGAGAACCTGTTCAACGCGTACGGGCAGATCATCACCTCCCGCATTCTATGTGATAACATTACCGGCCTATCGAAGGGCGTCGGCTTCATCCGGTTCGACCAGCGCTCGGAGGCGGAACGGGCGATCCAGCAGCTGAACGGCACCACGCCGAAGGGTGCGTCCGAGCCGATCACGGTGAAGTTCGCCAACAACCCCAGCAATAACATCAACAAGGCGATCCCGCCGCTCGCCGCCTATCTGACGCCGACGCCCAACCTGAGACGCTTTCCGCCAGGACCAATCCATCCATTGAGCGGCCGATTCAGGTGAGCTGCGCCTGCTACGACGTAGACTTGGCGGTAGTAATGTAGTAATACTAGTAGTAGTAGTAGTAGTAGTAGTAGTAGCAGGGCCGCTGTGCTCTATCAAACGACAACACGATCACCAGGGCCGCTCCATCAACCGACTTCAATCAATCAACCAGTGGCGTGTGTGTGTGTGTGTGTGTGTGTTTGTGTCCCCCGAGGAGCAGGGCAGTTGCGTTTAGTTGCGGCTGCAGGCTGGATCCCCAACTAATCGTTGCATTTCGACCCTCTCCTTCTGTTTTCTGGCTCCACGACGACGCGCGGACGGACGGACCAGCAGCCTCCCATCGAACTTCAGCCGATACTCCCCGCTCACCGGTGACCTGGGCAGCTCAGTATTATCCGCTAACGCAATCAACGGCTCCGGCTGGTGCATCTTCGTCTACAACCTTGCGCCGGAAACGGAAGAGAACGTGCTGTGGCAGCTGTTCGGGCCGTTCGGGGCCGTGCAGAGCGTCAAGGTGATCAAGGACCTGCAGACGAACAAGTGCAAAGGGTTCGGGTTCGTCACGATGACCAACTACGACGAGGCGGTCGTCGCCGTCCAGTCCCTGAACGGTTACACCCTCGGGAACCGCGTGCTGCAGGTCAGCTTCAAGACTAACAACACCAAGTCGAAGGCCAATTAAAAATGGGAAAAATTTTAAGTTTCTTTATGTTGGTTCTGGCGGGGGGAACGGGGGGGTTGGATGGAAGGGGGGTAGAGGGTCACCCCCAAACGCACACATCCGTGAATTTTCGACACTCCGATGCCGATGCCGGCGAAACTCATTACACACACTTATTTTTGGTTTGATGCAGTTCGATCACTGTCACTAACACGCTCTTTTAGAGGTAAAGCCCCGTTCTTTAGCCTAGAAGAGTCCAGTCTGTCTGTCTGTCTGTCTGTGTGTGTGTGTGTGTGTGTAAATCATTGAACATTCATTTAAGCACAAGTACGCCAGCCCAACCACCCCCCCTTTCCACCCACCCCTGTCCCAGGACACTCGGCGGGGACCGGGCATCAGAGCGGCCGCTAAGCGTTAAGCGCACACAGATCTGACGCACAGATTAGCCCCCCCCCCCCCGGGGGGAGGTATCCGGGGACGATACCAGCAGTTAGCAGTATTAGCACCACAAGGCTCTCCGAGACGGACCCCGGAGAAGGGTTCAAGGGTACTCCCCGACACTCCTTTAGAGCGAACGAACCGTGTCAGGTTGCTACACTTTCGGCACACCACCACCACCACCACCTTCAATACCGTTGGCCATAGCACACCCCCGTACCCACACCCGTCAGTCGTCGTCGAAGTCGAAGCCGCGGACACCGGTTTCCCCCCCCCCCCCCCTCCACCCTTTTGTCAGCTAGTGAAATTAACGATTAGAATCATTTTCAGCCCGAAACGCTCAAATATAAAAGTAGTAAGAAAACGATAGTCGACTCGCAGTGTAGCAGTGTAGCAGTGTGTGTGTGTGTGCGCGCACACTGTCTTCCTGCGACCGCAGCCTCGGCGACGATTGGACTTAGCCGCCGCGTAGAGTGAGGGTGAGCTCCCGGGGGTTTACTGGGCACGGTGACACGGTTAGGTTAGTGAAATAATTATGCCCGCGCCCGCGGCGGCGGTGTGGAAGGTCTCCCGGGGAGGGGACCTGGGGGTGGGTCAAAACAGAAGGATTAGGCAAATGTATATGTGTGTGTGTCTGTGTATGTGCAATAATATTTAAATTGGGCTGGACGGTGGCATTCCTGAATTGGGCGCAGGGGGCTAGGAACCTATGAATTATTATGTAACTTAGACAAAACAAAACCGGTGGGTACCTGCGGGTGTGCGGTGGCAAAGGGTGGAGGTGGTGGCGGAAACCGGTGCAGCTAGGACCGCCATTTGGGGGCGGGCTGCGAAGCTTGGCTGTTCGGCTCCCTCGAGCGTGCTTGGAAGGGTGTGAGGGTGGGTGGAAGGGGGTGGTGGGGGGCTTGCCTCCAGGCACGGCACACACTACGGCGCACTCTGGGCGCACAGACCACCACCAACCAACCAACTAAATTTAATCGAATGCTTGAGTATTTCTGAGTTTACTCCCCCAGTTTAGTTTAAGTACGTATTTACAAGACGCAAGCGATCTCTTACTTACTCACTGCTGGCTATTTTACAATTATTCCTACAGTGTATACCAGACACTAGTCATTTAACGTGCAATTCAAAGTCGACGGCGCTGTGCCGCGCCGTTGACTTGCGGTTTCCATTTTGCGTGCAATGCGACTTCAAGGTGACCTTCGTTCCATGAGTTCACATTCCGTACTTCGTTTAGACTAATCGATCGATCGACCCCAGCGTGTCCCACTTAATATGCTGTATACTAAATGTACTGTCCCACTGTACTGTCTTACTGTACGGATGTAGCAGAGGCTTTAGCTTGCCCTTTCATAACACCAGTCGATGCGAGTGGAGTCGATGCTTTGTGTCTGTATCCCAAGGAACCCAAGAATCTCGAGACGAACAGCCGAAAGGGGCTGGTTTCGATGTTTGGACGATGTGCGTCCAAGGCAGCACGAGCCACGCCAAGCCGGTCGAGGCAGGCCAGAATTGATCGAGAGTGGACTTTAAGTCGCGGACAAACGGAACGAGGAAAGCGGAGCGAAACGGAGAACTGGAAGTGTAGCGAGAGGGAGAGAGAGAGCGAAAGAGAGAGAGATAGAGAGAAAGAGAGCGAAAGAGAGAGAGAGAGAGAGAGAGAGTAGAGGAAACGATATCTTGTAGTCAAATTTTACTATGTGAGGTTTTCACTTTTTCAATGTTTTTCGTCTTCTTTGACCGTCGATTGTTCAACTCTTTTTATTTTGTCTGCAATTCCGAGATGAAGGAAAGCAAATAATCTAAATTGATATTTAGCTGAAATAAGTTTAAAATTTCAAATAAATGAAATCTAATTGTGCTTAAAATAATCAATTTAATCAATTTACAACTTAACCTATATTTGAGAATATACACACATATACATATATTATATCAATATATTTTATAATACGGCAAAGTTGTAACAAACCAAACCAAAAACAAAAACGAACGAATGTGAGGAGGCACAAGCAGCGTGCACGTGCACGTACCGCCGATCAGAGTTGATGTTGGTTGCTGTGTTGCTGCAAAAAACAGCAAACCCGCGCGAAAAGTGTAAGCGGAAAACAAACCCAAGGTGCGACCAGGTGCGACACCACGAGAACTGCTTCTGTGACGTCTTTCGGGGCTTTTCAAACTTATACTTTGACACCCTGCCCTGCCCTGTGGACGGTATTTGAACAGAGAGAGAGAGAGAGAGAACAGGAAGGAGCGAGGCACAGGAGAGCATACACTCACACTCAGTTCACAAGAGAACATACATGTTCTCCTTTCAGGCCCACGCTTCCTTCGAAACGGATTAACAGGGTGCCGTGGTGTGGTCTTTACTTAATTAATTAAACCGGAATAAAACCGCGACAACCTATGGAAAGGGTAGAAGGTATGGCGACGGCAGCGGCAGCAGCAACAGCGGTCTTACTCAAGATATTTTCTGGCGTATTAGTCAAAATTTTATTCCATTAGAATATACTGATAAATGAAACTTGATATGATTATTGATAACCGATAGCTGTATGACTTTGTGAGCGATGAGGCACACAGGCGCACAACGCGGCAAGAGGCGGGGAAACCAACAGAACAGGGCAGAACAGGACTCCTGCCCGCCCCCCGTCGACCTTTCCCGCCATTTTTAAACGTTCTTACCCGACTAAAAACCTTTACTTTCCTACATATATAATTAGCGCAGTGCATAATTAATTTAAGCCCCGGGTCTCCGAGATCCGGGATTGATTTTCATTCACGTGTGGTCGTCCATTTAACATACCGTGGCACGTGCTACGTGCCGGTACGTTGACAAACCTCTTACGCAAAAGTTACTCTTGGCATGGGATACAGCAATTTCTTTACATATTTGTTTATTCCCTTTATTCACCTCCAATCGTCGAGCGTATTTACCGACACACATACAGACATAAACACACACCCACACACACACACACCAATACACGTATTTGTTCCGCACCCCAACATTATTCCTCAACCGCAGTTTCACCGACGAACACATTGGCACACTCTATTGGTCCGGCCACGTCCGGCTCTACGTCCTTTGTTCAGCTCAGCGAGCGCAAGCGAGATCCTTTTTCCCGCGACTCGCCCATGCGTTGCGCGGCCCCTTCAAAACAATAGAACATGAAAGCGAGCAAATAACCGATTCAATTGGTTGGGAAACTTTCAGGAAACCGCACTCACTCCACGCTCCAAAGCAAACAAACAAGTCTGGGAACTCGCACAAAACAATACGTTAAACTGCGCCAGAGAAGCATTGGAAAAAAGAAAAAAGAGAGAAAGAGATAGATAGAGAGAAAAAGATAGAGAGAAAGAGAGAGAGATAGAAAGAAACGCCGTAAACCGTAAGATTGAAAGTATTCCCAAAAAGCACGAGAAGATAAACGAAATGAAATATTGCAACACGCGTAACCGAGAACAGAGATCCAACACATGCCAGAGTACACACACAGCCAACAAAAAGGAAACAACAATGGAACAAAGCTAGGAGCGCGAGTGGAGCTCGTGGGGCGGGTGGATAAAGAAAACGGAAATGAAAACCTGCGGATTGGAAATGAACAACATCGGAGAGTGAAAAACATGAAAAAAGAAAAACAAAGAAAACCAAAACGTCGTACGCTTGTTTGTGATGACTTTTCATTGATTGTTTCGTTTCGTTTGCGTTGATATTGGGGATTGGTTGCGAATTTTCGGGAAATTTTCATGCACACACACACACACGCATACATATATCACAGCGGCGTTCAGAAGGGGTGAATGGTCGTTAATGTGCGAGCGAGAGAGCGAGCCAATCAGTACGCATTACCATCACACCCGTCCAGGACACACTGCTGATCCGCTCCGCTGCTGTCCGCAGATGGCGACGGCCTGTCTATTGTGGTTTTCGGAGTTCCGTTGCTGAAGGATCCTAGCGTAGCGAAGGATCCTACGCTACGCTCGGGGGCCATCCGGTCTCCTCAGATATGCGGCCTGAGCCTGGCCGGAAGCAACATACTGAGGCAGGCACTACGCGGCTCACACACATTAAATTATATTGCATGGTTACATTTGCCAGTATTTTCAACCCAACTGTGTGTAAGACACGCCAGGACCCGTTGGCAGTGCGAGGAGTAGAGCTGAACATAGGCTTGGCTGAACAAAACCGAAAAAAACCACAAAAGGGAACTAGATGTTCGTAACAAGTCCGACATACGCGTCATTCTAAAGCGTTTTATGCTAGCAAAGCCTCTGTAAGGGGCAGAGGATGCTGTGACCAGAGATTGCACACAGCACTCGGATAGCAGGGCAGCACGGAGACAGTGCAGTAACGGTTTTCCTAGGAAATCGGTATCGGTTGGGGAGCCTTTAAACGGCCCATTTTTTGTACTTCATCTCGGAGTCGGATGCAGGCGGAACAGCGGAATTGCTTTGCACCACAACCTAGGCAACCCAGGATGGTGTGCCTAGGCGGTAGTGTAGCTATACTCGCTTAGCAAAATTTTATAACATAAGTTTATTTAAAAAAAAAGCATGACTAATCCCCAATCGTCAACCGGCGTCACTTCCAAAAGGCCGCCGAATCATGAGGCGCAGGCACTAAGAGCGGTTATGGTTGGTTTACAAAAGCGTGGACAGGAGCGTGGGCATTCGATACCAACAGGAATACGGGACAAAAACGGGATTCGCCAGAGCCATGAGTTCCGCCGGTTTCCGTCGCCGGAATTCCGACCCACCACCGGATTGGCAACGAAACGTTTGAACAAAATAGAAAGAATAAAACCGTTTAACCGTAAGACAAATCAAACCTACACAACGATGTCAACATACACACGCATTAGCGTAAGCAAACTTTGAAGAAAAAAAAACAGTAAAACAATGAACCGATAATGCAAGGAGCTGAGAGCAAGCAGAACGTCGCTAGACTGGTGTAGCAGAGCAGTGATCAGACGAACATACGAACGAGAAAGGATGTGGAAAACGCCGATGCTGGACCTAGCAAATATCACAACAAACGTTGAAATCCTTTTTGCAAATTCAAAACAAAACCAAAACCCACTTGATCCGTGAAAGTAACAGTGATGAGCGACACTAGTGGTTGAAGGTGAAAGTGAAAAAGAAAACTGCATGGTAATCGACCGACCGAGCGGAGAGAAAGAATGAAATGATAAAACTTTCAACAACCATTTGGCCAGCAACCATTTTACGTGCGACTGTTTAGGTATTCCGTTGAAAGCTTCGGTTCGGTACGGTTTACATCAACAAAAATGCGCGTTTAGCCTACTTCAGTTGCGTCATCAGTTTCCTAATCAATTACAGCGTTCAAATTCGGCGACAGAGGCAATGCCAGCTCGTGCATTCCGGAATGTGGCATCGAATTCCTCGAACAAAGAAGAACCGTGGCTTCAGCATAAAAGCAGATAAAAAAACAAGGCAACGGCAACGGCAACGGCAAGTCAACTAACGTTTGTGAATCACTCTGTGAACCGAAAAGAAAGGATGAAAAAAGCGCAACATGACGGGCGAAAGGACTTAAAGACAGAAACACAGTGATCGCGAAGCGAAACCAGTAAAACGGACATAAAAAAAGAGTGTAAGACAAGGGTATTAAAAAAGCAGAAGGTAATAAAACGGCGTACCGTCACACGGAAATAGTATTAATGGATTAAAAAACGGAAACAAACAAACTCCGGGCCGGGGCGTACTGAGTGGCTATGGCTTGGAACGTCGTAAACACACCTGTGCTGTGAACGGCACAAAGCAGCAAACAATAAGAGGAGTACCCGGGCCAGGAAAAGCAAGAAACACACGCAGAACTAAAAAAATATAAATGAAGTTGTTTTTATGTCGTTTAAGAAAAGGAGAAAAAAAGCAAACCAAGAGCGAAGGCTTCAATAACAAACTAACAGAAAACCGAACCATGCGCCAATAGAGGCAAAATAAGCTGACCCAACTGACAGAATGTGTGTAAATCGATAAACGCTGGCGAACGAAACTAATTCAATAAAATCCATGAACAAAAAAAACGCAAAAACCAATCCTTCTACCGCTGCTGTCTGCTGTTGTACGAGAACTTCTGTGTCTCTCAGTCGTATCCGTTCGTCCTACTTTCGCCCCGTACTGTTCTTCTGTTTGGCTATATTTTTTGGGCTTTCCTTACACATACGGACTGTGACGCTGGACTCTGGAGTCTGGATTTATTGGTGCTCAAGTCTTATGGGCCGATAATCTGAAGACGACTGAACGACTGATAGTAGGCCATACTAGTATCGGTTAGGGTTATGTTGATTGCTTTCTCTCTTCGTATTTGTAGTTCGGGTAGTAGTATTCTCGTAGCACGAAGCCACTGCCGTGCTGCCGAGCACGAAGTAGCGGCTGCCAATTGTTTAACTCTCCTTCGCTCAGCCCGTTGCTGCTCCAAACTCGCGCAACTGTTCAATATACGAGGTGTATTCAAAATTTTTTGCGACATTTAAATTTCCGCGTATATCCGATTTTGGATGGCGTTTTGTGGCGTTATGCTGCTACACAGTGAGTTATGGTGAAAAGTTCGGCCATTTTTAGTAATCGGTCAATTTTTGACAGCTGTTTTGCTTGAACAAGATTTGGCTCATCGTCGATGCCGTCTTTATCTCTTAAATCGTATCATAGCGTCGTCCTTTCATGGCCTCCTTCAGTTTCCGGAACAAGAAAAAGTCACAGGGGGGAGGCAGATCTGCAGAATACGGTGGCTTTGGCATCATTGGAGTGTTGTTTTGGCCAAAAAATCGTGCAGAAACCACGAGCTGTGTGAGCAGAAGCGCGACAACCAATTTAAGGTTTCCCACATATCCGGGCGTTTGAGACACATTGATTCGGGCGAATTGCGCATAACTTGCAGGAAATATTCTTTATTGACCGTTCTATCTTTTGACAACGGACTCATGTTGCACCACGACCTTGCAATCGAAAAAAACTGTAAGCAAAACTGTTTACATTCTACCAAACTTGGCTTTTCGACGTTCACATCTTCTCGGCCCTCTGAATAAAATTGGGACCGTCGAAAGCACTGCTTTGGGTCATAATATCACATGGTTCAAAAAGTCCCGGGACTACCATAGAAATGGCGCTAATAATGCCATTCATATACCAGGGTTCGGAAGTACCAACCTTCAGATGAGGTGTGTCAAAATTTGATGTAATTCGAAGCATAACCAAGAAAGTTGTAGTGGTTAAAGTGACGCTACTTTTGCAATCCTGAAAAAATGGACCAAAGCGAGTTTCGCGTGTTGATAAAACATTGTTTTCTAATGGGGAAAAACCACTGTTCAAGCTCAGTAATGGCTTGAAAAACGTTATCCGGACTCTACTCCGTGGAAACCAACCATTTTTCGGAGGTATGCTGACTTCTATGCGGTCGTGCTGATACAAATGATGGGAACTTTCGGGTCGGCCAAATGAGGCAGTAACTCCCGAAAACATCAAGCAAGTATTGAAAATCGTGATGGAAGACAAAAAATGAAAGTGCACGAGATAGCTGAGATGGTGAACATATCAACTGCTAGTGCATTTACTATTTTGCACCAAAATTGGCTATGGAAAAGGTTTTTTTCAAATAGGTGCCGCATTTGCGCAAATTGGAACAAAAGCCACCATAGCACAATTCAATTAAAACGATGATTAACTTCAACGAATTAGGCTTTCAACTGCTTCCTCATCCTCCGTACTCGCCTAGTGACTACTGGCTCTTTACGGATCTCAAAAAGATGCTCCAGGGAAAAAGATATGGCTCGAATGAGGAGCTGATCGCTGCTTTTGAGGGTCATTTTGAGTCAAAAGACAAACCGTTCTACAAACATGGAATTGGAAAGTTAGAGAAGTGTGGAATGATTGTATTACACTTTAAGGAGATTATGTTGATGAATAATAAAGAATTTTGCCGATAAAATGTTGTTTTCATAGTTAGTCCCGGGACTTTTTGAACGATGTGATAGCTTCACCATAAGCCACAGTCCAATTTTCGATTGCGTCCGAGCTCTTTATTTCTTTTTTCACAGAAAATTTTCATAAAGATTCCTTGCCATCCATTTTTTGAATGAGACACACATCGAAGATGATCCAAATCTTGGCCCAGCAAAACAACTGTCAAAAATTGACTGATTGCTCAAAATGGCCGAAGTTTTCACCATAAGTCACTGACATGTGTAGCAACCTGACGCTACAAATCGAATCGAAAATCGGATATAGGTAACCCGCGGAAATTCTAATGTCGCAAACATTTTTGAACACACCTCGTATCGCTACGTTCTTGGCGAACTTGGCTACGAACTTCTCCATGTGACCGAAAAACTGAATCACTGACAGGTGTGGTCTACAGAGTTTTCAGATCATCTTCAAAACCAACCCCCTTCCGGTGAAGGGTGCCGTCAATTGCCATCAAATATTGATACCCCTTCAGTGGACGGGATGTCCATACCAACGCTTTAAAATGTGCCGTCCGAAAACAGAAACATTTACCCAGCTCAGTCTCAGTCTACGTAGATTTCTAAAGAAACCACCTAGACATCGGCTTGGCGGCCCGTTTCACAAATCGCTCCGGAATTCGAACGATACACGCCACGAGCTGGTAGTGGCTTCTGTGTTGACACAAGCTCCACGCCTCGTCGGCTCGGCTCGGCTTCAGGATAATCAACGTTGACGTGGTCAGCGCCCCTAGCGCCCATTTCCTTACTCTCCCCTGCCGTAGCTCGGAAAAAAGACGAAATCGCCATTTTCTGTGACATGCGCCCTTTCCAGAGCGCTGCTCCGAGCGCCTGCCTGCCACGCCTGCCTGGCTAGGGCGCACGGTGCGATGGTGCTACATTCCGTCGGCGGCGCTCTAGTCAGCAGTTAGTAGTTCAGCGCTCGGGCGAACCGCAACCGCATCAGCAGTCAGCGCGAATTGCGAGTGGTTGCGTAGTGTTGGGGGCCGTGGGGATCCTGTACCTGTACCTGTACTCCTACACGCACCAGGCTCGGATCTCGGATAATAAACGATTAATCGAACGACAAGGACATTTCCAGCAGAACGCCAAAACACGCAGGTGACCAACGGAGAGGCGAGTAAGCACAAAACAAGCGACACGGAACGCCGCTCGGGTGTGTGTGTGTGTGTTAGCATCCGTCCCGAGGGGGTCCTGACTGGTGAGCGCTACCGCTCATGCGCTCTCCACCACAAGCACGTGCACGGACATCGGGCGGCGCGTGAGGAGACACTGTCGAGTTGGTAGCGGGAAAATCGATAGGACCCAACCGCAGGACGTTTTCGCCCAGTGCGAACGGGCCCCCATCCCCGTGCTTCTCTACCGTTGTCCCCACCCCATTCGTTATCCGTGCGTATCCCGGCTACGAGCGGTTGGCAGGCTCGCGACCCAGTCGGGAGTGTTAAGAAGGTGCGTGCAGTTCGCCCAGCTGCATTCGACCATCGTCCCCAGAGTGAGAGTGCAGTGAGTGCCCTTTATTCTCTTCATTTCAGTTTTTTGTCTACATCCTCTCTCTGACCCACCCAACCTCTGTGGGCCGCTCCCTACGTCCCCCTTCCTCAGGCGTGCAGTAGTGCTTCCTGAGCAGTACGGCAGTAGGTGGCCTACCCTTCACGACACCCCCCCCCCCCCCCCCCCCACCCCCCCACCCGTCCAAGCAGACGACGCCTGGCTGTCTGTGAACAGTGGACAAATTCGTACGCACTCCCGCCGGACGCACACTATCCTAGTCCTCTCCTCCTCCTCCACGACATCCGCCATCCAGCCGCACCCTGTTTGGCCACATACCACATTTGTCAACTGCGTGGTGACTGCATAACGCTTCCCCGATAAGTCTCGTCAGTTTTCCAATCCCCCTTAACACTACAATTCGTCAGACCCAACGGAACCCACACAAAGTCTCAATTTTCTTCTGCCCTCATAGTCTCTTCGGTCGCGTCTCTTCTGCGGAAAACCTTGGCCACGAAAAGGACACCACGAAAAATGCCCCAAAAACGGGATCAAAACAGTTGAACAGCAAACAGCGAAAAAAACCAGAACAATGAAGTGAGCAGAGATAGAGAGAAAAAAAGAGGGAGAGAGAGAGAGAGCGTAAAACAGGTGTAGGTAAGCAGAGCGGACGGCATACACGGAATTAAAGCAACGCCTACAACGGTAGTGGTTGGTGGTGGTGGGAAGATACGGCTGGTAGATTAGTAAAACGCTCGGGTCAGTCCCATACGATCTACGGTACGGTCCGCGTCTGAGCTGACCTGAGCTGAGGGGGTTCTGAGATCTCGACCAAGAATGTGTTCACGAGTGCTGGTCCTGGCCGGGCTACTAGCGTTACAGCACTACGTAGGAATTGGTAAGTAAGCGCAAGATGCCAGAACACCCGAGCAAACCCCCAAAACCATCCCTTCCGTAGGCTTGTGTTCGGAGGATGAAGAACGGCTGGTGCGCGATCTGTTCCGCGGCTACAACAAACTGATTCGGCCGGTCCAAAACATGACCCAGAAGGTGGACGTACGGTTCGGGCTAGCGTTCGTGCAGCTGATCAACGTGGTACGTATCTCCTTCCCGCTGGCGCGTTGCCTACGGTGCGTTCCGTTGCTCCCGGGGTTGCTCACGTCACATCTGTCCATACATCCATACACACACACACACACACACACACTGCAGAACGAAAAGAACCAAATCATGAAGTCGAACGTCTGGCTGCGATTGGTGTGGAGCGACTACCAGCTGCAGTGGGACGAGGCCGACTACGGTGGCATCGGCGTGCTGCGGTTGCCGCCGGACAAGGTGTGGAAGCCGGACATTGTGCTGTTTAACAAGTAAGTTGTGTGCCCCTGTGACCCCTCGCCCAACCCAACCTAACAACGAGCCCCGTATCCCGCCCCGGAAACAGTGCCGACGGAAACTACGAGGTGCGCTACAAATCGAACGTTCTGATCTACCCGAACGGTGAGGTGCTGTGGGTGCCACCGGCCATCTACCAGAGCTCGTGCACGATCGACGTCACCTACTTCCCGTTCGACCAGCAGACCTGCATCATGAAGTTCGGCTCGTGGACGTTCAACGGCGACCAGGTGTCGCTCGCCCTCTACAACAACAAGAACTTCGTCGACCTGTCCGACTACTGGAAGTCCGGCACGTGGGACATCATCGAGGTGCCGGCGTACCTGAATGTGTACGAGGGCAACCCGACCGAGACGGACATCACGTTCTACATCATCATCCGCCGCAAGACCCTCTTCTACACGGTCAACTTGATCCTCCCGACCGTGCTGATCTCGTTCCTGTGCGTGCTGGTCTTCTACCTGCCGGCCGAGGCCGGCGAGAAGGTGACACTGGGCATCAGCATTCTCCTGTCGCTGGTCGTGTTTCTGCTGCTGGTGTCGAAGATATTGCCGCCGACCTCGCTGGTGCTCCCGTTGATCGCCAAGTACCTGCTGTTCACCTTCATCATGAACACGGTGTCCATCCTGGTGACGGTCATCATCATCAACTGGAACTTCCGCGGCCCCCGCACCCACCGGATGCCTATGTGGATCCGGTCCGTGTTTCTGCACTACCTACCGGCGATGCTGCTGATGAAGCGCCCGCGCAAGACGCGCCTCCGGTGGATGATGGAGATGCCGGGCATGAGCGTACCGCCGCAGCCGCACACTCACCCGTCGTACGGGTCGCCGGCAGAGATTCCGAAGCACATCAGCGCGCTCGGTGCCAAGCAGTCCAAGATGGAGGTGATGGAGCTGTCCGACCTGCACCACCCGAACTGCAAGATGAACCGCAAGCTCAACAGCGGCGACCTGGGCATCGGTGCCGACAGCTGCCGGCGGGAAAGTGAGAGCTCCGACTCGATCCTCCTGTCGCCCGAAGCCAGTAAAGCGACCGAGGCGGTCGAGTTCATCGCCGAGCATCTGCGCAACGAGGACCTCTACATACAGGTACCGTGGCGATGCAAAAGCGAACCTCTGGTTGCCGCCATGCACGACCGACCGACACAGGCAACCAAACTCAACCCCGCAATCTAATCACAATCACCCTTCTGTATCTAACTTCTGTCTCGAGCAGACCCGCGAAGACTGGAAGTACGTCGCCATGGTCATCGACAGGTTGCAGCTGTACATCTTCTTCATCGTCACCACGGCGGGCACCGTCGGCATTCTCATGGATGCGCCCCACATCTTCGAGTACGTGGATCAGGACCGCATCATCGAGATCTACCGGGGCAAATAAGTGGTCCCCGCGCCTGCGAAAAGGAATGGCCCTAGCGACGACCATCGCGCGACCATATCCGCCACCGGATCCACCAGCCCCACAGCCCCAGGCGATGGTGGGAAGACCCGGGCGTTCACGACAGGAGTCGTTCGTACACTGCACACTGCGGCGCCATGTTTATATTTCTCTCTCCATCTTTTTGCAGGGTACAGCAGATCCAGCACGAGCGATCCGTAACCAATAATCCGTTGTTATTGAAAATGCAAAAACACAACACATTTGCTCAAATGCGCTCTCGTCCCGCGAGCGCTCTCCACGCGACCGACAGCAGAGCGCTAGGCGCGGGCGTGAGGGAATCGGAACAGGACGGTACATATACCATAGCACAAAGAAAAATGCCAAACGCAACATATATAGCGAACACAAGAAGCGAATAATCAAGGACGATACACATTTAGTACGCGGATAGTCCAGACGCACAAAACCAAGAACCTATTCGTGCCAACCATTACTAGGCAGTGAAACGAACCGCGCACATATTTAGCCCCTAAGTGTTTGTCTGGTGTACAATTTTGTTGAGCTGAAGTAGTTAGCACTGTGCGGCGGCGACAACAGTCAGTGCCTGCGTGTGGTATCAGACGTGAGGTCGGATCAGCGAGAAAGGACAGCGATGCAATGAGCAGTGCGCAGAGCAATGGCGGCCGCGAATCAAGCGCCGTGCTGCTCACGCCGCCAAAGCGGGAGTTTTGTAACTGTTGGGTTTTTCTAATATTGTAAAACGTAATCTCTAAGTAGCCGCAGAAGCGACCGTTCTGCGGTGCAGTGACATGCTTTTCACAGTCTGCTTCGTGCCGGCGAGCTGGCGAGGCGGCCGAGCACCTGAAGCTGAGTAGGGATGGGAACGAAGAACGGATGCACAACATGAGCATCTAGGAAAAAAAAATTCTACATTCAAACGTGATCGACAACAAATCGATCGAAGGTGACATTTGATGAGTAACACTGCAAACTAACTAGAGCCAACATTTCTACCGGATACGGATAAATTTGTTTAAAATATATAAATATACGCAACATGCTCAAGTGTTTATAGTATTGAAAACCGGTATTCGACAGGTATCGGTAGATACGGGTTTACCGATACAAAGGTCGTACCGATTCGTTTAATATCGCTGGATCACCGTTTGTTTTTTTTCTTTTTCGGAAGGATGTTTTGTTATAAGCGACTATCTATCCCGACAGATTGTCACCATTGTCTGCTCGAATGTGTCAGTTTCAACCGTTTAGTATGAGCCCCTAGTGAGTTTCAACAGCAACCTAGTCTAGGATGTTTGAGTAAAAAAAACACGCTTTCTTTGCAGGACCAGGTGCGAACCAGACACGAGAAGGTCCCATGCCACAAGGGTTAAGTGTTTCGCACCCACTTGTGTGCCGGCTCTGTGACTGTGGTGGCACCTGTTTGTGATATGTCAAGGGCTCTGATATGCCTACTTCTCACCTCCGTTTTGTCTATACCTTCAAGCATAAACGGCGAAAGGCTGATAGGGAATGACGACTCGTTGCACTCGTTCACGCTGAGTTTTTTAAACATTGCCAACAATTTGCCAAACAGAGCGGATGGTAGGAGAGAATAAAGATTGAGTTTTAGCGAAGTATAAGGTGAGAGGAAGGAGTCACCATTGTTCAACTATACGGCGCACCCAGCAAAGGACGAACGATTATCAAGAGATTTAAAGTAAAAACAAGCAGCAAACCTAAGCAACCCATATAACGTAATCACCGCTCAACGAGACAAAAAAACAATAACTACTAAATAAATATTTAAATAAAGGCACCGATTATTGAACGAACAAAATCAAACAAAAAGAAACGAAACAACCAAACAAAGGCCAAAGGACAACGTTTCAATTGATGTTTTTTTTTGCATAAAAAGAAAAAAGAAATATGTCAACAAGAGGCACAACTGTTCGTGAAGCGCCACAGTGAAGTTTAACACATGTTTTTAAATGACCGCACCAACCAATGAAAGTATGAACAGCCAATACCAGGAACAAGGAACGGAATATATAAACGACACACATTCCTTTTGGGAAACACATAGAACCTTGCATGAATGCAAAAGCAGCACTAATAGAAATCACATCGCCATGTCGGAGTCACGAGCCGCATAAATCCGCAAAAACATCCAACTGAATGCAAAAGTCAACTACAGAAAGCGCTACTAGCTTCTTGGGGTGGGACACAAATTACCATAAACATATGAAGAACAGCAGATAAATAACAACATAATAAGCTCTAGGACAAATGGCAAATATGACAAAGATAACCCAAAAGTTACTACTACTGTGCAACGCCAACACGCAAAAACAGCGAACCAAAGTGAGCAGCAAGACTACCAAAGAAGTAGTGAAAGATCTAAAACGAAAGGTACTGGAGGGAAGAAATGGAAACACAACTACAGCAGCCCGAATGCCGCAGGTTGTTACTCGGAAGGTCGAAGAAAGAAAACAGACGATAGTGTAACATGATATACAATAACTAGGCAATATTGTTACAATTTAGATAATATAAATAGCGAGTAGATTAGTGCAAAGCATCAGTCAGCGAACGCACACTGACGGGCAGGACACACGTTAACACTGGTGATGGTCCTCATATTTTCTTACATGCACCCACACATGCACACACGCACATGCACGCATAAAACATGTAAGTGTCAAGCGAAATCGTGAAACATGTGCGAAAACGAGGTGGGGTAAGAAAACAACTAAACCATTATAAATAACATTTTATTGGATACACATTTTTAATGAAACATTACTGGAAAAAAAGTTCATAGTTTAACAAAACATAGCCTGCATTTCAATATGCTTTCTCATGCCTTTTCGTCCTATCCTTTCTGTTTCATGCATACTTACATTCTGCATTTTGTTGCTGATTTCTTTGTATCTTATTCCTGTACAGTTGTACCGTCTTCTCTCTAGTAACAGGTGAACACGGACAAAAATATCATCTTCCGTCGTTTTCGATGACACTGTTGTTTTGAAATATGCCCTAAATGCAACAAAAGTACCAGTGGGCTGATCCAGTAACTAATCTACGCTTTAAGAAAGAAGTAAGCTTGACAAAATCACCGAAGTAAAAACGACTTTACCTCGCCCATAGCCTTAGCCAATTAAAAGAAAGGGGGTGAATTCCCCGGTTCAGTTTTGCAAGTTCGTATGGGTAGGTAGAAGAAACATTTCTATCGCCCAATAGTCTACAAGGCCTTTGCAGGGTAATGTCGACGCATCCCAAGATTTCCGCAACAGTTTCCATACATCGAAATGGTTATAGACGATAATGCGTTTATTATCTTTTGGTGACGTACAGTGTCAGAGGGTTTCTTTTGGATGCACTTGTTCAATTTTTATAAGAACACAATATAGTAGACCGGAAATTGCGTGTTGAAATCTCTCAACAGCCAACCAACCATACTTTGCGAAGATTCCTATATAGAGCATAAGCACTGTGGAGTTTAATTTGTATTTGATTCTCAAGACACTAGCACGAAATTCGGCAGACTTTTTTTTCAAAATGGCATCACTAGTAGTGGTGGAATTGTTATCAGCATATTACGATTTCCATTTGACTATACTGTGGTGCCTGGTTGCCTGTTCATTGATCCATGTGGTTTGCTTTTTTCCACACTCCCCATCAATGCATCAGGTATTAGCGCAATGTAGTTCATGAAGCTCTCACGTCAAATACGAACGTAGCACATAAAAATCAAATCGTAAGGATTGTGAAATCAAAACGATTCAAGTGTTTAAAACAAACTCAAGGAAACCTTACGACTAGGATTTGTCTCGACAAAACATGGGCGCGACGAACACCTCTTCTCTATATCCTTTTTGGACTGTACTGTCGCTGGGCACGCAACTCCTTCCTGGTTTCCCGTATCAATTGCTTAGTGGTGGATTCATCGGCGTCATCCCAACCAGTCTGGTTGCCCTCGTTCCAGTCTTCTAGCTCATTCTGCAAAAACCGGGTTAAGTAATTGATTTAGGTAGCACTCAAGAGGCGTAATTCAACATTCTTACCACCACAGGAATGTCAATATTGGCCGTCAGACGGCTAAAGTCGCGCGGTTGAGAATCTTCGGCAATGCAGATTTTGGGCTGGCGCAGGATCTGTGGAGCCATACCCTGAAAATAATCCACCTCTACCGGAGATTCCGCCGGGTGCTGTGGCTGTGCCAGAGTCTCCCGGTACCGCTCAATGTGCTCTTCAACCGTGCTCGGTGCATCGTCCCAAGAGTTCCAATCTTTCTCGGAAACGTGTTTACTCCGAACGTCTCCCACCGCGCTGCGATCGATGCTGATCGAACTCAACACCTCACACTCGCCATGGGATAGTTTCCGTCTACGTGAAAAGCAGCACATGGCTCGCTTAAGCACACCGATCAGCGTTAGGAACAATTGCCGGATTCTATTCATCACTAACTCTGCATACATTATCGATATCAGTCGATAGAGCGGCCCTCGCGTTGTCGGGCAGAAAAGCGTCCGGAATCAAACTCTACAAGTTGAATGAATTATGATGATATCGCTTATCGGTATAAACTGTTCATCATACTGTCTAGTTCTTTGTTGATAGTGTTTTCATACGAACAGTTTTCGACAAGCACATACCTCTAAAGTTTTATCATTCGATTTCTTACAATTGACTTACTGACAGACTTTTTGTTTACGTACAGATTCTCATTTGACAGTTCAACGATCCGGTCGGGAAGAGATACGCGTGAATCTGTCAACTTGTTCTAATATTCCGAATCACCCAAAAAACCAGAAGGCAGTGCCTGCCTTGCATTTATAAGGATAATACGAAACACATCGAAAGACAACTACGTGTAGCACCGCTGAATCAATGAATTAACGGTCAGGTTTTCACCATAAGGTTACCATTGCAGCCATCTTCTAAAATATTGAATATAACAAGCAACTTGCATTCTTGAAAAGAACGAAAACAGTAGAACGTTAAATCAATTGATACAAGGCCCGCAACTTGTGCTTTTCTATCATCTTCGGCACTCAGTTCGACATATCTGTGATACTCGGACATCAATTATTCCGGTATACATTCAGAATAATGTGACCTGATATAAACATAGAAAGAACCCCAGAAATACATATAAGTGAATGTAGCAAAACATAGAAAGATCCGGCTAAACGTCAATCTTGTCAAGAGGTGCCCTGAATCCGTCAAAACAACGGAAGAGTCGGCTGTTTTCCTTCCTGTTATTATTGTCGCGGAATACGAGTGAAGTGATTGATTTATAATAACTAGAAAGATCCGTTTCGTTTATTTCTACCTTCGACATTGGATCGTAGAATAGGACACTGCGATAGAAACCAATGGATAAAGCAGCCAACAAAGCGGAGAACACCTCCACGGATTATGGAGTACTGCATGGCGATATCGCGTTCATTCGCAAAAATGAACAACTCCTGTTGGATATTCAAAACATTCAGCACAACATTAATGTAGCCAAGAAGGAATATGAAAACTACAACCATTTAACACTAGAAGAATCAACCCGTTTCGACGGCCACCTTACTTACTGCGTAAATTCCCTATTTTGGATGGCACAGAAACTATCCGGAAATACTAACATGATGGTAAATTTAAAGATAGCCGCAGGCTAAATGGTTTTTCTTTTTTTAGGAAAATATTTTATTTGATCTTTGACACATTTTCCCCTATTCCGTCAGCTAACCACCAAACAAAATCTACAACGGGTGCAATCTACATTATCTCGAACAAATGAAGTTCACGAAAACATCTACTGCAGACCCAGAATTCATCAACCGGCGGCTAAACGTTTCATTCGCGCTGGTATTAACGTTCCAAAACACAAGACAGTACCGAAGGAGAATATGAAAAGCAAAGCTTTAAAAGACTTCCAAAAGTCAACGAAAAAGAATAATGGCGACAACCGAAAGCAAGATTAAAATAATTGTCGAACACTTAACCATGGCAATGAAAAGGCCAGTCACCAACAAAACCAAGGAACAATATTTGATGTCGATGATTACTTTGCCGTGCTAAACCTAAGCAGAGTTGCGGCAAAATTAATAGTACAAAATAAAGGGTCACTGATCAGACAACTGTGGTTTAGACGCAAGGGTGTTGCGATGGAAATTAATTGCCATTTGTTTTGCGACGTCTCTTCTTACCTTCCCGCTTGCAGTCATTGGTAAACTACTGATGAACATTGCCCCTCCACGAAGTCGTCTGTTTTCGTGGGCCGGTTGTCCACCGGTCACCATCGCACAATGATCGATTATTGTTTGCTCAGTTAGTTCCTCATCAGCAGAGCGCTTTTCATTGCTATTCAAAACTACCATGGCCGTGGCCAAATCATTAAACTCCCGACCGGGCTCGGGTATCCCAACGACGACGACCTGACGAACACCAGGTATCTGTGAAATAGTTGCCTCTAGTTCGGATGGTGAGATTTGATATCCGTCATACTTTAAAATATTCTTCTTGCGGTCGACCAAATACAAGAAGCCATCATGATCGAAATAGGCTATGTCGCCAGTGCGCACGAAACCATGCTCGTCTAGTATTTTCGCCGTAGCCTGCTCGTCACCGCAGTAGCCAAGAAACGGATGCGTAGGTCTGATGAACAACTCACCAGTTTCGCCTGGACCTAATGGTGTGTTTAGTTCGCCAACGACCTACAAAATGATAAAATAAGGTGAGGAGGTGAGAACACAAATAACACACAATCAATGTTACCTTACATACCTAATAATATAAAGGTACTAGTGCCCTCACCTGACAAGATTGTTTTACGATTTCAACTTACCTTAGCTTTAATTCCAGAAAGGAGTGTGCCAACAGAATTTTCACGTGGTATCATCTCGTACGATACTGGTCCCCCTAGTTCGCTCATACCATAGCCAACGACACACCGACCCTGCCCTTCAACCAGCACCTTCCGGATAATTGATTGACGCAGGGCTAGCGGCACAGTGCTACCCCCGATGGCGAATATCTTTAGTGACCGCAATCGTTCCGAATCTGTCAGCGTCAGTAGGACGTCCGTAGCTAGTGACGGAGTCATGAATAAGATTGTCACGTTGTATCTATTGCATAGCTCAATGGCATACTTGGCAGTGGCCAACTTGGTCGTAATTAGCCGCCGGATACCGTTAAGGATGCTGGTCATTAGCATCTGGTACCCAGAAATCCAAAACAGCGTACTAAAAGACAGGATTGTATCATTTTGGTCGAGTTGGCTAATTCGGCCGTATGGTGTTATGAGCTGAGCGTGTGAAATGCGTACTGCTTTCGCCAGTCCAGTAGTACCAGACGAGCACACTATAGCCGCTGTTAGCAGATTCGAATCTCCTAAGTACTGAGGAACGAAATCACTTTCACCATCGCACGGTTTTTGCAGCAGTTCGTCTATCGAATAGCAATCTGGCATCAGCTCGTCTGTTGGGGTCATCAGCAGCACGCCATAGTTAACGATTCGGAGCTGCAGCTGCTCGTTGGCCTGTCGGAGTACAGCCATTCTGTCGGCGTCACAGACGATGAGCTTTGGTTGGGTGAGCCTCAAAATATTCACGATTTCACGTAACTCAAAGGATGGATCGATTGTGTTGATCGGAAGGCCTGCTATGAAGCATCCAAATACTACTGGAACCACATGGCAAGAGTTTCGGGCCACCAAGGCTAAAACGTCTCCTTTGCCATATCCGCAAGAGGTAAGGAACCGAGCAAATCGTATAGATCGGAGTCGCATCTGCGTGCAGGTAACCACAGCGTCAGTATCCACGTTGAGCTGTATAATTTTCTCTGGTGCTCTCTCCAAAACATTGATCAGTATCTGGCCAAGATTGGCACACGGGTTGAATATGGCAGGTCGGTATGGTACTTGCCATGTGCGGCTACATGCATCAAATGTAGCCATCCTTACCAGGCACAAGCAGTTTAATCACTAGAAAAAGAGCAACCGTTTCTCGCGACCGATGATACAAAAATGGAATGAAATGGAGGGATCGGTCCCGATGAGTCCATTAAATCTGAAATACTTCTTCATAGTACCACATTTAATTCTAAAACGTTGTAAATCCCTGATGGTTTAATGCTTATCTGCCTACTTATAAGATCGAGTTAAAAGTTTCGAGTACTTTCTTTCCCACTTATCGCTTTGTTGCTCAAGAGGCGATTACATTGTAATTCAATAACGTTGGACTCAAGTTGTATAGCTTTGATAATCTGTTCAAACACGATAAACGTGAAAGACATTTGAATTCCGATAGAATTGATAGAATGTATCAGCAGCCCATCAAAAGAAGATTCATTCAACTCATAGCTTTTGGCGGTTCTCCCGATAGAAGAGTGCAGATGTTGCCAATAACGAATTCCCGTGTTGAAAAGAGAACATTGTATGTATGACAGCTTTATGCATCAAGCAGTTTCGTACTGGTACTAAACGAATGCTCAGCATTCGGAAAAAGTTCGGTTGAGCAGGCGCATGCGGGCATTTCACTATCGGTTGCATAATTGAAGTCAGCCCTCGCATAGGCATACCGTCGGTAGCATACGAACAGTGCATTTTCAGCCTCAGCTTGTTTCGACTGTCATACAATCATCATACAGCATACTTAGATTGATCAGTATTTACATAAATATTCTAAATATTTTTAAAGCAAAAATATGGTATAGAATACAAGAGTACCACTAGCGAAAGGTGAGCTTCGATATGAACCTGAAACATCGGAGATCGCAGCTAAATACCATCGTGAGCTTCATCGCAAAAGTTGTACTCGCGAGTTTCTGATTTAACGACGAGGTCGCTTGCTTTGATGATAGGAGTCAGTGAATAATACTTTAAGTGAACAGTATTCGCGTTAATTACCAATGTACACCCAACCGATTAGCTCGCAAATCATCAAACCGAACTTTTGAAATTGTTAAAAATCGTACTTTTACAATACGCGTTGTTGTTGTACTTAATACGCGTTTATTTACAATGCGTAAATAACATTTAGTAACATTTTGATATGGAAAACAATATACAGACAAAGGTGTTTGGTGACAAATCGCTATAGTCATACATCGGGACGATGTCCTTTGCAATGGACATTCGATTGCAGCATTTACAACAACGCTCACATTCTCTCTTTCAAAAAATCGATACATCTTTGCCGAATCTAACGCTATTACTAGGGAATGGAAAAACCATTAGTTCAAAAAGCTTATAATGCACAGGATCAGGCACTCATTTGTCCAATATCGATTAGCACATGAATCGCTGAGCATTAATCGCTAAATGCTGAGCACAAGTTAATCAAATATAGTACAGATTATTTCTATGCCTGTCCGTAGTGAAGATGGCGTGCCCTTTCGCAAAGCACTCCTCGGCGGATAATTTTCAGAGGCATCCATCGATTGCGGAAGCACACAATTGGAATTTGGATGAGGACTTGAGTGAGCTTTCCGGAGACGCACTGACACTCACGCATCTCAACGCTGCCATTCAGCTGTTAACTGCTCCATCTGTAAGTTATGAAGTTTTCAGTTTACAGCACACATTTTTAGAAACCAACATTAATTACTGTGCCTTGAGATGCATACTTTATGACGCTTAGTTTGATGTTTGAATCTTCGTTTACCGTTCCCTTCTGGGATTTTCAGAACGAAAATGTTCATGAAGCCTATCTTTCACTGGTTGCAAAGTACAGCAGCAGATGGCCGGGTTTATCAGAAATGTAAGTGTATCTTGACTAAGTACTTCACTTATAATTTCACTTATAATCTACTCAAATGGTACCTCCTTAGCAAATGTGAGCGTGAGTCACTTTCGGTCTACCCTCATTACGATTACCTCGCCGATATTCAGGATAAACTAGGCAGAACTCATGGTTAGTATGATTCGGACGCTGCCTGCAAGTCCTTCTAGCGATAAGTAGCTGATATACGCAATTTGCTTCTCCTATCCCCATAGAAGATGCCGTTAGTGACATACTCGTGTGCCTGGGTGAAGAACTGATCCACACCGGATGCGTGGGTATTATCGAACGGGCATTCAAATGTCTCGGTTCAGATCTGCAGGAGTTTCTGGGCTCACTGGACGGCGTGTACGATGTGCTGAAGCTACAGGAGGAGGATATATCCGACACTGGGTTCGTGTGCGCCGGTGAGGGTGAGCTAATCTTCACGACCGAGCGACCAGTTTTGTCGTGGCTGTTACTCGGCTGCTTGAAGGCGCTCAGCCGCCTGCTGTTCAACCAGGAGCCGTTCGTTGAGCTCCAGCCACTTCACGGGGACACGCTGCAGTACCGGTACCTGCTAAGAACGGATCCCCTGGAGAAGCCGGTTTTGCGGCTTCCCGTGGCCGTGGACGTACGCGACAGTGTTTCGTCCGATGCGCGCGATCTGAAAATCAGCAATCAATTTTTCTGTGACGCATTCCCATGGCACTTCATCATGGACGAGCAGCTGAATCTGGTCCAGATGGGGCAAGCCTTTAGCCGGCTCTTCAAAAGCCACGTGAGCGCGGGAGTAGCGTTAGTGGCCAGCATGGTTTTCCGCCTTAAGCGGCCGCGTGGGCTGCAACTTAACTTCCGCGAGATAGTTCGGCGCACCAACACGCCGTTCATGATATCGCTGCGTGCCCCGCCAGGGCTGCCAGACTTTTTCGCCAAGGGCTTGGAGATCAAGGGGCAGATGGTGTTCTGCCCGGAGTCTAACACTCTGCTGTTCGTTGGCTCGCCCTTTCTGGATGGGCTGGAAGGGTTGACCTGCAACGGTCTGTTTATATCGGACATACCGCTGCACGACGCTACGCGGGAGGTAATTCTGGTCGGCGAACAGGCAAGAGCACAAGACGGATTGCGGCGCCGGATGGACAAGCTGAAAAGTTCAATCGAAGAAGCGAACGCAGCCGTTATCAAGGAACGCAAGAAGAACGTCAGCCTTCTGCAGCTGATCTTCCCCGCCGAAATAGCCGAGCGCCTCTGGCTTGGGGCTCAAATCGATGCCAAAACCTACCCGAATGTGACCATGCTGTTCAGTGATATAGTCGGCTTTACGAGTATCTGTTCGCGCGCCACTCCCTTCATGGTAATCAACATGCTGGAAAACTTGTACAAGCATTTTGACGAACTGTGCGGGTTTTTCGACGTCTACAAAGTAGAGACAATCGGTGACGCGTACTGCGTCGCAAGCGGTTTGCACCGAGCCAGCGATTATGATGCCCATAAGGTGGCCTGGATGGCGCTGAGAATGATCGAAACGTGCACACTGTACAACACACACGACGGCCAGCATATCAAGGTCGTTATGTCGCTTTCAGCAATTTAATCCGTTTCTACACTGATTGCTTTGCTTTGTCGTTTCAGATGCGGATTGGCATCCATACGGGTACGGTGTTGGCTGGTGTAGTTGGACGCAAAATGCCCAGATACTGCCTTTTCGGGCATAACGTGACCATAGCAAATAAGTTTGAATCCGGCAGCGAGGCTTGCAAGATCAACATCAGCCCCACTACCCGCGATTGGCTAGTGAAACAGTCGGATTATTGCTTCGAGCTGCAAACACGAGATATCTCATGCATGCCGAAAGAATTTACTGACTCTCGAGGCCAGACCTGCTTCTTCCTGGAAGGCTACAAACATCCAACCCTTCCCGACGATCGCTCACTTAAAGAGCACATAGAGGAGGCAATGAAGCAAACGCTTTTGGACACAAATGATACGACTATTACCGTAGATGTAGCCCAATAAGCATTTTCTATCGATAAGGGACCAGACGTTGGTGGTTTCGGATAACTTATTAAAACTGGGAAACTTGTATTGAAACGTACCAAAAACACAACCCCTACAGTGGAAAAAGGCAAATTCAATCAGAGCATCCCTTCCTTCCAAATGCATATGAATTTTCACAGTCCATTCTCCTATCATCAATGACCACAGTATCAGCGCTTTGCATTCCATGCCTAGTTAACAAACTTGTTTTTTTGTTCATTATTGCTCTATTATGGCGCTTCGTCGAATCTTACAGATTAAAAACATTTTAACGTAAGATAAATTCGCTTCTTTTCGAGAATGGTATGAATGGATGCAATTTAATATATAAAAGCAGAAAATTTCCCTAAAAAGTGTTTAGAATTGGCGATAGCAAGGCATTTCCATCTAGTCCCAAGATATAAATGAAGCAAACGAAAAAATGTTGAATGATAAATAACATACATTAGGGACTAAATTGCCAAACCATGTTAGTATTCTACAGGGTAGCTGATGTTTATTGACTGTTTATATTTTGTTAAGACAACTGTTGGTTTCTTGTAGACTTTGATACGGTTTCCGCAATCAAGTGGCAACGTAAAACGAACTACTGATGACCTACTCATCACAAATTCTGCACCAACATAATCAAAGTTTGTTCTCTGTGAATGGTCAAATAATATTACTCATCACTCATTTTTTTTTTTTTCGTTTTCGGTTCTTATCTCACGTTGCAGCGTTTCGTGTGAATGTAAAAATAAAAAGGCACGCAAACTCGCTTATCATTCTCTGTTGAAATATGATGTATGATGCACTGTATTGTAACAAATATGTTGTTGCAGTTTTAATGTGTTAGGGTTGATTTTGGCTATTATGTTCCGCTATTACTGTTCCGTTTCTAGATTGCCTTTTATTTATAACATAGAATGAATTTGGTAACACATTATTTGCCGAACAAAGTATACATTGTAATATGAAAGTGTCTCACAAAATGCCGTGTAGGCTTGATTATGTTATGTATGCAACTAGGTTTAAGATTAGTTTCGTCACATCAAAGGCGCAAGTTTTCGATAGGCGAAAAACAATTGAATAAATCGATCGCAAGAAATAAATGTTCACCGTATATTATCGTAGATTCATGTTTTATAAAAATATCAAGTTTGTTCTGGAAACTGCAGTCTTAAACGCACATCAGTGCAGATCCAATGCTTCCATGTTTTGTTGCTTACGAGTCTTCCTGAATGCCATGCCGTGGATCTTTGTACTTGTTCAGTTGCTTAAAGTTACTCTATCCGTACTAATAATGAATAAAATAATTAAAATAATAATAATAAAATCATGTTGTCTGAACGACATCCATTGTTCTTGTTCTCCATGGTTCTGTACAGCATCCATTTTTTTCAATGTACAACACACCGCAGTTAAGAGCATTTTTGCCTGCTAATTTGTGATAAAATTAAGATGTGACCTTTTAGAAAAACTCCCAAACGACTGACGCCTTACCTTCGTTACCTTCATATAACATTAATGTACTAAAATGTGCAGATAATATTGATTGTCATAAACATTGAAATGCTTTCTTCACATGGTGAATGCTCTATGTAGAAGTTTGTGTTTTTGTATCGACGAACAATTGAGGTTGCTCTTATGAACACACGTTTGAAGTAGACATGATCCGGGTTGCAGTATGTACTGGGAGACAGTCAATTTAGCCCCTCCCTTTAGCCTGAGGAAGCGAGTTAACAGTTTCATTATCAAGGCACCCTTGGCCGGTCAACAGACCCGGCTGTGACCGATCAGCTGATCTACAGCAGCGGCGACTTTATCAGTCTAGCGTTATTATGTTTATTATGTTTTCGTGCATTTCCTTCGTCCTCGGAGTCGCGCGAGTGAGCATCAATCTACCCGGGCCCATAATCAAATGAATGGAAACGTTCCAAACCACTTCTGGCGCTGAGTGTTTGCATCGTTGGACCGGTCGGTTGTGCTTGCCGGCGGCACAAGGTTCAATGAACAAGGGACCCACTGACTGGCTATCAAGTACGAAATAAATGAAATAATTCATGGCACAACGTAGGCCCGTGATCTATAAAAGTCGCTGAACCAACGGTTTTGAGCACCAGTTCCGCACCGATCATTGTGACGTCGCCATAGCTTCTGGATCCAGCAAAGCACCGTACGATGAAACTGTTCGCTATTATTTTGGCCCTCGGCGCTGTGGTAAGCCAACCGACCATCCGAATAGGTGTCGATTTAGATGTTATCTTGCTATGTTATGTTTAACATTGTTTCTCTTGTGCAGGTCAGCGCAGAGTTCGTAGTGCAGACGCGGGATGATCTCCTCAAGTACCGTGGCGAGTGCGTGAAGTCGCTCGGTGTGTCGGATGAGCTGGTAGAGAAGTATAAATCGTGGAACTTCCCGGAAGATGACACCACCCAGTGCTACATCAAATGCATCTTCAACAAGATGCAACTGTTTGACGACACCAACGGTCCGAACGTGGAAAACCTGGTCCAACAGTTGGCGCACGGCCGGGACGCCGAAGAAGTTCGCGGCGAGATCAACAAGTGCACCGGTAGCAACACCGATGGCAACATCTGTCACTGGGCATTCCGTGGCTTCCAGTGCTTCCAGAAGAACAACCTGTCGCTGATTAAGGCCAGTGTGAAGAAAGATTGAATCCTCTTGACACGTACTCTTCCTCCCACCCCCAAAAGGCAGCTTGATGGCGGTGGTGCGCAACCGGTGTTCGGAAACAGAATAAAGTGATGTTTTGTTGCAGTAAATTGTGCATTGTGTAATAATGGGTTCTATCAACTGTTCACCTATCAAAACACCGCTAATACACACAAAAACACTTTGAAGTTCGAAAATCCCGCAAGCTAACGATGCACTACTGGCTCTACAGTTTTCCATAGCAGGTGAAGGCAGTCCTCGGCTGTAACGTATTGCAGATCAACAAAACGCCTTCCCGATAACAGCCATAGAAGATTTGCGAATGAATTGAGACCAAAAACATCACAACTTACGCGTACATGCTACCGTTGACGAAGATGTCTTGCATTCGCTCCATTCAAACCACATTTGGTAGCCGAAGGCTGAACCAATGCTGTTGGACTTCAATACGGTAAGAGTCACACTCGCTGGGACCAAGTATTCTACGCAGTCGGTCTACACTACAGTCGGTTGCTATAGAACTATTGAGCGTAAACAGTTGTGATGACCAGGCACGTGTGCTATGCGGGCTTCTCGAGTAATAGAAACCTATTGGGTCTAAATAATCCACACATTCCAACACACCACAATCGATGCTTAAACCAAGCCCACGATAAACCGCACACATGGTCGACACCGCCATTCACTAGTCTCCATAGCAGCCCCGATAAACAAGCTATGGCTGATGTTATATACAACTGACTCATACTGCTTAGCCGCTGCCTCTGTCCGTAGCAATACACCACCAGCAAGCTAGCCCACCCTGTTACGTCGACTCACAGTTCCAAGAAATCAATAGGTCTATTTTATACCTGCGGGCTGTGTTCACAATGAAAGCAACAAGAAACAATCACCAGCTAATGCTGCCTGAATCTTAAAAAGTTTGGTGCCGTTTTTCTCTTTGCGACCACGAACTACTGTGAGCTCGAGGAAACACCCTCCCCCCCCGAGGAGGAGCAGGGGGGTTGCGGATTTGAAAGGTGATAGTTGGGCGAAGTTTACAAAAAAGCATTATTGTGCTCCGCTTTTGATGTCTTCCCGGCTAACGGAAGTTTTACCACGTGAGCAAATTAGGTAGTCACAGCGTGAAGGACAGTCGACTGCTGCTACCGGTGTGCTGGCGACTACGAACTTCGACCTCCATAAACCTAGGCTTCAAGGAGTCATAATCGCTTCTAACGGTGGTCTCCCGACGCTGGTTTGGGCGGAATGGAAAAAAAAGATATTTGTTCGCTGATAAGAAAAGTCACCTCCAACTACCATACTGCACGGTGCTGTGCTTTTCCTTCGCCGGCGGCGTGTACAGGCTGAGGATAGCATAATTTACTCACCACCCAAAGCGTGTTCGTGTCAAGGCTTTCCGTCATGGTTTCTTGCGGCACGGCTCGAGCCATAAGTTTGTGACTTTGGTGTGCTGGACCCCTGGCGCTTCGGTTTGACATCGGTTGCTATTTCAGCGTGATTGGCAGCTTTGGCGTTGGTCCACAAAGCACTGAAAGTTCCGTGAAAAGGGATCCAAAAATATGTTTGTATGTATTCGCCCGAAACAGCGCGTCGGCCGAACAGCACGGAATGCTTTTGGGATGCTCGTAGAGCTGAGCTCCTATGGACGCCATGGTTGTTCCATAATTTTACAATAAATCCCACACATTTAACTATCTATCACTTTTATTGACTGGTCCACTCTAACCATGAGATCCCATGACACTGATTTGTACGGTTGGGTGATTAAAAAGTTAGTTGATTAGAAAAGAAGTTATCTGAGTCAAGCCACCAGAAAAACGGCCAACATTATCACGCGACAACGATCTGCAAGTAGAATGTAAATTCAATCTAGAGGGGCGCAATGACTTACGCTCTTCTCCACAATCGACGTGTCCGAATATGAATCGATGTTGCAAACCACTCAAAAATCGGGAGCCGTCTGCGATGTTCTGCGTTCAGAGGAAAAAATACCCTCAACAGAAGAACCCCCAAAACGTTAACTCGACGTGCTTGTAATTGCTTCCATTTCCCGCTTTCAATCTTCTTTTTCTACCCCGAAACAGGAGCACAAGACGACTAGCCGATTTGTTCGCGGGGCGAGCACTATGCACGCCAAAATATTTACACAAATTAATATACATAAGGGTTGAGGGCCGGCGTTGCTATAGCCGGGCCCCATTTATGTTGCCGAATATAGCCGAGCGCAGTGCGAGAGACCGAAAAGGACGCGAAGGAACGGCCGGAGGGAAACGGAAACGGAGGGGCTGGTGTTTCGGCGGGCGATGAGCAACAAAATGCCGAAAAGCATAGCCTCGACTGCCGCCGCCGGCAGCGACGGTGGCGCGGACAGCGGAAAACCCCTGTCGACGGCAATCAACAACCAGCCGAAGGGAGGGGCAATGATAATGAAAAGCGTTTCCATTTTTCTGGCTAGTGGCAGACGAGCGTCGGCTCAATCGAGAGATACGGGCGGGAAAGCTAGTACCTCGCGGGGCCCGCGTCCAGTGCCAGTGAAGGAGCCGCCGAGCAAGGGCCCACGGAGCAAGATATCGCGCGACAACCGGCGGATCCTCGCCAGGATGGACGAGCTGAACGGCAAGCTGAACCCGAAGACGCTGGAGATGTACAAGCGACGCACGCACTTTTTCAAGTAGGTAGTCCTAGCTTTACGCTTTTCGGTCCCAAAGATCGTGGGGTCGGCAGTGGGTCGTTGTCGCCACCACCAAGCGCACGCTGAGAGCCGCTCGGACTGTTCGGGTCGAAATCCAAAACTGAAAGAAGATAAAGTTCGTGTGGTGTATAAAATTCCATCAAATACAGTGCAACATGAAATTACCGATACTGTATCGGCACCGAAGCATCGGGGGTAGACCCGCAACATCCTTCTGAATTTTAACTCGAATTCGAAACAGTCATATTGTCCGAGCAAAGTCCGAACAAACCCTACCGTACCTGAAGTTCGCAACGAGCGTTTGTCTCTAGAGAAAAGTATATTCCATTGAGAGGTACAATAGCATAAACGAAGACGGAGAGTAGACCAATTTTTCGTCTCATTACCGAAACACTCCAGCATCGAGATCCAGCTAGCCTTGCTGTAAAGTAAGATAACGTAAATGGAAATAAAACAGACCGACATTGTCATGCCCCGCTTTCCAGACATCGGCCATCTAACGGCATCAGTCGCCTGGTTGAATGTTACGGCCATTCTAAAGTTGAACGAAACGCAATCTGTTATGCATGTTCGACTGTTGGGGAGGTTGGGCAGAAAAGTGGTACATCCGCAGACGAGCAAGCGCTCCTATACGGTGGACCCTAGCCGCCTGCCTAGAGTTCGCCTAGGGTTCGTCCAATATGTTCCAAAAAAAAAGCCCCGCTTGGTTGGCTTCGCTTCATACCGCATTCGCATTCGGAACCACACAAAAAGCGTACATGTATCCCATTACCAAAACAACAATAAAAACGATTATTGATTTGTTTATCATTTGTGATTCGATATACCATCGATGGCCGTTTTATTGCGCACTCGGGCGCCGTTCGTTGTCGGATGTCACGCGAAATTAATTTGTAAAAAAGGGGGTCCTGAGCCAGAAGCCCTCGGTCGGTCGGTAACGGGCACGACCACCAAGCTGGCCGTAACCGCAGCGAATGATTTGTGGACAAACCAGTGGGCCAGTGCTCATATGCCACAGAAACAGTGGTAACCGCGAAGGCCGAGGGGGAGTCAACGCAGGGTGTTTGGCTCATGTTTCGTGTTCGATTCCTTGTATAATAGATGACGGTAAACGGTTTTACGGCAACGGCAACTTGTGATAGCAGGGACCCTTAGAGACGTAGTCCGCTCGTAGTCCACAACGTAGTCCAAGCCGTACGTCCCACAAGCTCTCTATCCGCAGGGTCGAGGTGGAGGCGCTATGCAAAATCTACCGAAAGCTGGTGGCGAACGCTAGCATCAACTCGAAGGCCCTCGCCGTCAGCAATCCGGGCGTGATAGCGAAGGCGGGCTCGTCGATGGACGGCATCGATCGGTCCGTCTTCCGCGAGCTACTCCACAGTACCTTCGACATCGTGACCGAGGAGACGCTAATGGAGCGCATCTTCTGCGCGTGGGAGAAGGGTTACGAGGGGCTCCCGATACGCCTCGAGGGGTGGCTGATGGGCCTGTCTACCTTCCTCAAGGGGTCGCAGGCCGAGAAGACTGCCTTCTGCTTCCGCGTGTACGACCTGAACAGCGACGGGTTCATCACGAAGGACGAAATGTTCGCCCTCCTGCGCAACTGCCTCATCAAGCAGCCCCAGGACGAAGACCCGGACGAGGGCGTTAAAGATTTGGTCGAGATTGCGCTCAGGAAACTCGACATGGACAAGGATGGCAAGGTGAGAGCGGAGCAGCTGGCGTCCATGTCCATGTAAACCTCCAACGCTTAAGAGACCGATTTTCTCGAAGATCTCGTTTCAAGACTACCAAGAAGCAATCGCCGAGGAGCCGTTGCTGCTGGAAGCGTTTGGACAGTGCCTACCGTCGGATCGTGCCACGATGTCATTTATGTCCACCCTACAAGCGTAACTGTTCTGTTCTTATACCATTCGATAGTTTCAATCCTTTCAAACATCATGGCGTTGTCCTTTCGTTAGCATCTAATGCTAGTAACACAACATATGGAAACCGATACAGATCACAATTAACGGATTCATACATGGAATGGTAGCATTTGGTTTTCATTCGTTCGAGGATGTTTATTTTTGCTTAGTTTCTGACACACTCCTCTACATAAACTAGATCCACTGGTACATTGATTTGAGTCTTTTGATGTTTTCCCTCGAGTTCCCCATAGGCTGTTGTGTTCATGAACCTTTCCTTTTTTATCATAGATCACTGAAATCGCACAACTTCAAATCGCATGTTCAGACGTATTTTTAGCTCATCCTAAACCTAACCCTTTCCCAACTCTCATCTCACCGGTTAGACTGCGTGCTGTGTTAGATTCCATCACAGCTCAACGGTTTAAGTTTTACAGAGCCAAAAGAACGTTCTTTCCGTTCCAAAAGAACCAATTCCTAATCATCCATCGCCACATGTCAGACCACAAACATCAACGAATTTGTTTTTTTGTGTTGCTCAAAACGCGACCCCTACGGGTGTTTTTCACAACGCTATTTGGTTACATTTTCGTCCGTTTATTTTGCTCCTCCTCCACCTCTGGCACCGAACACCAACCACAGCCAGGAAGATTCAAACTGAAGCCCAAGGCAGCGGTGGTAGCGGCCCAACGGTGCACTAGCCAGATGTGACGGTACTGGAAGGCGATAAACATTCGGGACCACCGCGCACCCGCCCGGTATCGACGGGCAAGATTCTTCACCAAAGCTCCACGATAGCGACGTAGGAACCCGTAGGTCCAGCGAGAACGAGCAGCCATGTGCAGCTCAATTAACGTGTTTTGATTTTCTCGCGCATTTGCAGACACCAACACACACCCACTCTGCACGCCGCACTGCTCCCATCCATGTAACAATGGAACAAGTATGCCAAGACTGTCCGACACAGTCCGGACCGACCTGGGGCGAATGGCTGCTGACCTGTTCTTACTGGACGTCCTCGATTCGATAATAGCTACACTACCCGGTCTAGGACCTCGTAGGTGTGGGCTGACCGATTGATAAGCGTTCAGGGCGTAGAGGTCAACTAAGTTACGTATTCGACGCATGTCAACTATTACTTCTGCATTGCCACCATGGATCGCTTTCATGACCTTCTCTAGTACAAAATCTGGCACAGCCGGATTACCGGATACGAAACGAAAGACGTGTAATTGTAACACGAAGTAAATAATTTATTAACTCGCACTCATGAGAACCAATGCGATTGCACTAAAGCATATTTCTGTCTACCCGCCTGTGGACGTTAGTACGATGAGCATTAAATAAACGGCTAAAGCACTAGAACACCCTTGTGTAAGCATTTATTTTCACGAACCATTTAAGGGGTTTAAAATGCCAGATAACAGAATAATGGAGAGATAATAAGCCTCGAAGCATAAGGTTTAGCAACAAACTGTCTACTCTAGAACTGCCATCTTAGAGTTCCTCTTCCGATTCGGATCGATACTGTCAACAAATGGGCAACACTGGGTGTGAATTACCATGTTCGTCGTCGATTCTCTTCAGAGCGCCAGGCCCGACCACAGTCGATAGTGACTCGAAGGAAGCTTCGGAACTTTGAGTGGATTCCCTATAGGGCGCGCACCTAATAGGACCTGGACCTGTTTCTGTCCGTGAATAGATGCAGCAGGATATCGTTCCTCGTTCGCTCTGATGCTGATGCTTTCAACTGTGGTCCCCGCGTGGTGACGACCCAGACCAGAGTAAAGCTACAGAGGGTGGTCGTGAGTGGCTGGGAAGATCGAAGTATTGATGATCTCCGTATTCAAAGCAATCCGTGCAGAGCTTCCGTAGCTCCCGGAACTTACCTCGCGGGGGACAGTGACCTATGTTGGCTTCAAAAGATTCCATGAATTCAATGTTAACGTCCAGGTGTGCTCACGCGTGTGCTTATTTTCCCACCACCAACCGTAGCGCACTTCCCCTGTTGTCTGCCTCTGCCTGCCTTTTCATCAACACTCGTGCGGCCCCGTCTATTCGTCCCGTTCCACCCACACACCCCAACCCCCCAATCCATCGCCCAAGGCTCAACCGCCACCCGTGGCCCGTGGCTCGTGGTTGACCAAACGGCGGTGGTCATCCAACAGGTGGGTCAATAAGTAGTGAACCTAGCTGAATGTGCCCAGAGAACTGTTGGGATAGCTGTTCGGGACATTAAACGCGGGGGGGCGTTGTCTTGAAGGGGCGACTGCTGAATCCTTGAATCCGGTGTCCTCGGTTAACGGATACTCCGAGCGGGGTTCGAAATCACGCAAGGACATGTGAGGCTACAATGGTTAGGCTTGGCTACTTATTGTCCTCGAAACTGCGGGTAGAATGCGGCGGCAAAGGTTGCTAGCAGCGGCTTCGACCACAGCCAGGGCCACAGCCATCAGCTCCACGAAGCACAGAAACGCCTGTGGCTGGGTCTCACTCGGACGGCCGAAGGTGGGGCAGACATGGTCGCGGGGATGAGCGGGGACAAATTGCTCGCCCGCAACCACCGCCGGTCGTCGCGTCGCGATGGCTACCGCCGTGACCGTCTGCAGCGCAGGTCGATTGTGCGGTGAGGCGGCGGCGGATGCTAGCTGTTGGACCATGCCGGAGGAGGTCGCGCACCCAGCCACTGACTGACACATCGCCGCTACGCTCTGACACCGCGCACTAGTTCGCTGGCAGGCGGAGGTTAGTCGCATTGTAGCTACTTGCGGGTGCGGACGGAAATATTCGCAATCGGACACTTGGCACGCGTCGCCCATCAAGGAGCTCTTTCGTTTTGCCGTTGCCGCACAGTGTGACAGTGTGACGGTTGCTGGAGGACAGTGTCGGATTCTGGAGGGTTCCCAGTGGCTAGCTGGAACAGCTTCTGTATTCGGTAGTGAGATTGCTTCGCACCTGCCGCAGTCTTAGCAAGGTGCAAGAATTGGGCACTAAACTAACGACCTCCACCGGTACCACCGTTCTGCAGCATCCCAGCAGTGCGCCCGATCGCCCAACAACACTTTAGCATGAACATACTAAAGGACGACAACATCGACAATGCGCTGTCGGTGTTTCGAAGCGACAGGTGAGCTTGCAGGGACGACCGAAACACGCTATACACGATACTAGTAGCCCTAGGCTGATGGCTTGCGTCAAACTCTACAATCAATCCCACGCACCACTGGAGTGTCTGTAATGTCGCTCTGCTTCGCTGGCCACGTGACCAGTTGGGCGGACCAGTAGATCGCTAGAACGCGCGATAGGTCACAGGCTGTTCCACCCGATTGCTCCGGTCGAGTGAGACGCAGCTCTGGGATGTGCACGCAATCGTTCACCCCGTCTTGCGATAAGCATCACGATCGGGCACCATGTCCCAGCACCTTGGTCCCAGCTTCCGAGGTGCGCTTAGTCACGGCTGTACGGCTCCTATGACGAACGCGCTATCGTCACAAAGTGCGAACCTATGAAGGAATGCCCCAGTTCGCGCACCGGGTCGATCATTCGTGGGACGCGGCCTGCACCCGGAAGGATCCAGTTTCAGCGGACTCCACGCACCCGGAACGAGCCCCCCGAAACTTCCGCCTCTACCTACCTACCTCGGTGACTTGAAATGGGCGTGCATGTTTGCTTTGATTTTCATTTGCAATAATTGATGAACGCGACACCAAAGTGCCGCGTGGAGCGATTTGAAGCAGTGGATAGCCAGCCAGTATCAGTGACGTTACTTAGCTCGTTTGTTTCGATGTATTCGAATCAGATTGTAATCTTTCGTTGCTTACGTTCCTGTTTTGCAGACAGTTTACCCAGAACTCAGCCACGGGCCTACCACCACGGCCAGTGAGGCCCTCGGCAGGGACGGACGACGCCGGGAGAGAAACTGCAGCACGGTTAGTACAGCAAACCCTGTCAATACACCAATATCATACTGTCAGAAAACTGATTCGGAAGTCTCCCCACCATATACGGAAGTCGATCAGCTTCGACTACCCTCACTGGCGGAAGTATCGTGGTGGCCCCCGGGGGGATGGTGTGATATTTGCCGGTGGTGTTAATTGGCTCGGCTCGAGCCACTGTTACGCATCGAGCACAACACACAGTGGTCACCTGAAGGACGTGGAAGTACACACATGTGACGTGTGATTATTATTAATGCCTGCTTGGTTTCAAGCTTCTTCACATACCGACGGACTGCTCTGGTCTCGGTCTCGATCGCCGGATGACGCCGCCAAACCGCCAATCATATCTTAAGGCTCACGGCCACAGACCGACCGACCGACCGTCTTGAGAGTTGGCGAGAAAACATTTCAAAATCACACAACAAACCCCATGCCAAGGGCACCGGCGTTGCGCGCCGAAACTAAGCTTGTTCTGCAGGTTTCACTTGCGCCGCACAGAATTGGTAATGGTTTTTCTTCGACCTTCCCCCACGCTGGCCGGTCGCTGGCCGGTCGCTGGCCGACGACTTGCCCCGGCGAACTGGACTGCCCCTGATCATCGCCCGGGCTTCGTATCTGTACCGAACGTGCCGGCCTCGACATCGTGGCACGGGCCATACCGAGGAGCAATTACCAGGGGCCCAAGGTATTCGCGTAATATTCGATTCGCCCATCTTCGCCATTCGCTGGTTTCGCTCAGCGAAAACGGTGAAACACATTTTTGTGCAACCTCAACGAAGTTTCGTCGCTGCCGCGCTGCCTGGCGGCGCAAACACGTGTCGGGCTGTCGGACCTGGCGGGCGGCTCTTGACCTAGCGCATATGCACATGGGAGAGCTTTTACGCGAAGCCTAGGTTGGCCTAGGTCAGTATCACGCCACACGCCGCTCGCTTCGCCAAAGTTGCGAGAGCTCGCGGCTCGTTAAATAATCGGAGCAGTACGCGCGCGCGCAGCACCTGAAAGTCGCGTGCCAACCCCGACGAGACGCTCTTCACCCCGCGCGGTCGGAAGCGAAATTCGTTCCGGAGGTTGACAAGCGACGCGAGCTCGCGTTGCGAGGGATTGCCATAACAAGGCCGCAGGCTGACGGAAGAGTCTCTCGTGCGCACCACCCGATTGGAGGCACCAATGCTGGAGTGCTGGAGCTGGAGCCGCCAGCGTACAGGGTATGGGGAAAATGAGCGCAGGGATGTTGCCTGAAGCAGCAGTCCTCTTACTTTGCTGAACCGGCCACATTAGCTCTCCACGGTGCACCCCCAGCAGCAGCGACAGCCAAGCCACTGCCAATGTCTGACCTTCAAATACTATGTGCCGCGTAAAGGTCGGTCAACTGTCGGGTCGCACGCGACACCGGCGGAAAAGAGACCAATCGCCACACGCTTGCCTTGAAGTTAACGAAACTCTTGCTCATTCACGCCACGCCACACAACCACCGTTTGCGCGTTGTGATTATGGCAGTGGACCATACCCGTACCACTTTTAATATAACCTTCACCGCCAAGACAAACGTAAACTATCCAACGTTCCCCAGCCCGCGAACAGGAGGATTCGAGAGAAACGAAGGTGTTGTTTGATGGGAAAGATCTCTACCGTATCTCGGATCCTAAAGCGTTCTTGGCATTGGCAACAAGTACGTTGTACATCCTGCTATACCGCGTGCTGTACAATGTACATTTATCTATTCAGCACCGTCACTGCATACTAGAGCAATGGATCCAGCCGCCATCAGGGTCGCTCCTGATGTCTGTCTGGCTGATGGTTTTTTTTTTGTCCCGCAAGAACGGACTTGGCCTTTATTTAAAGTTGATGGCTATTGGTTTGTTTGTTTTTATACGGGCTAGCTGCATAAACCATATAGCTGATAGTATATAAACGAATAACCGAATTCTTCTTTAACTGACTAAACATATGTGCAAACATTGGACTTGCTTGAGACACACTCACTTGTTGCAATCGTCGCTCGATTGCAATAAGAAATATGCAACAGTGGTCTTGGTCGGACGACATTGGCCTTGGTGGTGTAAAAATTGTCTTTTTCTGTTTACTATTTCTTTCAAACCGTGCGTTATCTACCGTTACCCAAGCCCATCCAACAAAAGTTCAAAGGAAGGATAATGTGTTTTTCCCCAATGGCAACCACGGCAAGCCGCAGCTAATGGTGCTAACTATGAACAGGGTACCAGGGCATTGTTTTGACCGCAGATTTCTACATACTCCTCAACTGACAATGTTTCGCTGCTGGAGATGCCTTTTTCAACCGAATGGGCACACTTTTTGTTAGATTCTTGGCGACAACATTGAACAACCCCACACGCGATCGATGTACGGGGCACCATCGAGAGAGCATGGACAGATAGACAGACAGACAGAGTCTAGCACCTGCGTCGAAAGAGGCACCAGACGGGAAGGGTATGCTCAGACACACTCAGTCAGTCACACAACCGGTTCCGCGGAAGTGGACAAAAAACATTAAAACCACGAAAACCGCACCACGAGCGTAAGTGGCGCAAAACTCTGGAGGTTCTGATGTCTGCAAAATCTACCGCATCCACCCTGAAGACATTGCGGGTTAAAATGGGCTTGAGAGGCGTCTAGTTGACTCAGTGTTTCCGAAGTGATTGTCGAGATCGCTGCTTCGCCGCGCATACGGTGACTGCAGCATTGCTCCAATAGTGTCGTCTCTAAGAGAGTGATTTGCAGAACGTGTTATCGGGAAGACCGAGCCGCCGTCAGTGGCCTGCGGAAACCTACGAAAACGCGTGTTCTGGCCCGGACGTGTCCCGATTTCGGACCCAATTTGAAGTAGAGCGAGTTAGCGGAGCGATCTCTGTGCCCTCCGAGTTGACCTTTACACTGCGCGGCCAGTGCCGTGAGCGTTGCATTCCCCGCCCTGTGTTCGGGTTTTCGAGCGGGAAGCGGCTACTGATAACCGGCTTCGATTGGTGTGGCCGCCGGGGTCTGATAAGACGCCCAAGACGCCGTTCTATTCGAGCTTTGTTTATCTGTGTTGGGAGATTGCTGGCAAAGCCTTAACCAGCGCGCGCCCTGTGCGCCGGCACACCTACTGGTATTTGTTACCTCCCGCGGCTTAAAAGTCCAGTGCGTGGTACTAGCGAACCAGAAGAACTCTCCCTGTGTTCCGCTAGCTTTCCCTCCCTACTACCGTTACTACACTAGCCTTCCTACTACTACACCGATCCGTCTAATCAGAACACCGCACATTGGCCACTGGCGCACGGTTTGGTAGAAACAATAAACACGTCGGCGTGAAGCCGACATTGGTTAGTCGCAATTCTGCACTTGCGTTCTGCAACACGTTTCTATGCCCATGTGAGAGCCTCAGCCGGTGCCTGCCTGCCACTCAGATCAGTGACTATACCGGACAGTTCAATCAATCCAGCGGCACCAAGGCCAAAGGCCTCAACCCAGCTTTCAGCATCAACCCAGTGAAACCCACCGACGCACCCAGTGATCAGAATGCCTCAACAAGAGTAAGTGTTCAATCACAATGTTTTGCCCACATCGTTTTGTCTCTCGATATGCATATCCCATTTCATGGAACCCCTACTATTTGTTGCACATATCACCACCAAACAAACTCATGCGTTCTGCGTCCAAGTGCAAGTGAAAGCTACCTGTAAATCTCCATTAATTCATAGTGGCCGTGTTTTTATCATGCACTCATCCGCGCAAATCGTTCTCGTAAAAAGCAATATGGCGAGTGCTAGCAACATCATTGGATGTGATGTCAGAGCATCTAAGTGCTGAGTTGCTCAAAATGCATCGATGGCAGCAAGGTTCGCATTCAGTTGGCTTCATCCGTTTTGTTTCCGTCTTTTCAATCCTGAAAGTACGGCAGAGATGTTGATGCATCAACACCGGTATCAACGGTGTCAAACGTTGCCTTAGTTTTGCTCCACCTTCAACTTGCGCCAATTCAAAAACCTATTCCCGGCCGCTCCTATCCCGAAGGTGATGCAATATAATCCTGGGTAGGATAACCACGCGAGATAAGGACAAAGCACCACGTTATCGGTAATCGGTTTTATGCTGTTTATCAGCAATGCTAGTTTCAAAGTGCAAGTGCAGGAACGGCGACGAAGCAGTATTTAGCACGCGGGGTTCGATAGTCCGCTGATCTGCTGATTCCATTTGATAGCTTCACCGGACCCAACAGCATTTGAACGCAAATGGCGCCATGGGGCATGATGTATTGAGCGTAATATATTGACATTGGAAATTTGAATATATCTGTTGAGCTTCCCTCAAAGTATTGTTGATAGGCACACGCCTTCGATTTGCGCTATGGCCCGATATGGTTAAAAATTCTAATCTGTTCGGATGTGAATTGTATAAATAAAAACAGCACCAGTTCTGCATGTTCTGCTCGCCTACTTCTATGTCGCCCGTTCTTTCTGTGTTGCTGAGTTCGATATGTGTTATTAGTGTTTTAATTTGTTTTTCTGTGCCCTCATGTATCCTACCCGGCTCGTTTGTACTTCGTCGAAAGCTGTGTTCATTTGTGCGGCTTGTTTAGCATTTACCATTTGGAACCATATTCGCCAAGTATACGTCTGGAGTTCACAACTGGAGGGAGAACGAAGATTGGTCCAGTATGATTTAATATAGTTACGGTGCTACCACCAGCGAGCCCAGTGGCAACCCAGCGGTCATGGCATACAACGCGGTTTTGGTCCTCTTCGACGTCATCGTCTTCTTGATCAAGGCGATGTACATTACGGTTAAAGCGATGGTAGAAATGGCCGTGTTACCCGCTGCTCGGGACGTCAGCGGTGACATCGTGCTCATCACCGGCGCCGGTCACGGAATGGGCAAAAACCTGGCATTACAGTACGCAGCCCTCGGCACAACAGTCGTATGCGTGGATGTCAACGAAAAGACCAACACCGAAACGGTTACCGCCATCAAGGCGAACCGGGGAGGCAAAGCATTCGGATTCACGTAAGAGCGGCTCACGGAACTGCGAGGAACTGCTTCCGCTTTCCACAGCATCTTCGTTGACATTTTTCCTCCTTTATCTCTCGCTTTCTCTCTCGCTCTCTCTTTCTCTCTCTCTCTCTCTTTCTTTTTTCTCATTTTCTCCCTTCCTCTTCCACTCGGTCACGATCTTTCACTTAAACGTGATTTAGCTGTGACGTTACGAACCGCCAGCAGGTGCTGGAAACATGCAAAAAAATCAAAGAACAAGTGGGAATCGTAAGCATTCTTATCAACAACGCCGGTATCATGCCAACACACTCTCTGCTTCAGCAGACGGAGAACGAGATTCGCAAGACTTTCGATATCAACGTACTGGCGCACTTCTGGGTATGACGCAGACGCGTGTTCATTCGAGACGCACTCTTAACATGGTATTGCTTTCTGCACAGTTCATCCAAGCACTGCTACCCGATATGCTTAAGCAAAATCGTGGTCACATTGTGGTGCTATCGTCGATTGCCGGTATGATCGGATTCAAATACCTGGTACCGTACTGCGGCACCAAATTTGCCGTGCGCGGCATTATGGAGGCGCTGTCGGAGGAAATGCGAGCCGATCCAGCCAAGCCAAATATTAAGTTTACCACCATATACCCGTACATGGTCGATACCGGGCTGTGCAAACGTCCCTATACGCGTTTTCCCAGCCTACTCAAGATGGTCAAACCGGACGATGCAGCCGCCGCCATTATTGATGCACAACGCCGGGGACTGACCGAAGCATCCATCCCAAAGTATTTACTGTACCTGAACACGTGGTTCCGAAACCTGCCATTGCGTGTCGGACAAGAATTCGGCGACCTGCTTGATACCGGTCTGCAGTCGGATCTGTAGCTGAACCCCCGAAAACCTGTACAAAAACTTTGCTATCACCGGCAAGTTTTGTTCTTATTAACTTTTATGTTCACCGTACCGTGTGGTGAACACTATTGCAAATAAATTTGAAGACAAAGAAACGGGTTGAGGGTGGAAACTCTGGTGCTCTGGTGTATTTTATTCCCTATGCGTACTACGTCTTACTTTGTCGTAATGCCCAATGTTTTGCACCGGATGTGTACCGAAATAGTTCGGTAGAGTTTGAGGTATTCATTTACAGTATCTTAACATTACAGCCAAGAAACGCCAAACGCGGGAGTAAAGATGTACAACCTAGTGATTCTCATCATCGACATCCTCGCAATGTTGACACGATGGATTTTTTACACACTTGAGGCATTGTATCGTTTTGTGGTACCGCAACCAGCAGACACTGTCCACAGTGACATTGTGCTGATCACCGGAGCTGGCCACGGTATGGGCAAATGCATGGCGCTGCAATACGCCCAGCTTGGCGCAACAGTCGTCTGTCTGGACATCAATGAGCGACTGAACGCAAACACAGTGACCAATATACGGCAGGAGCGCGGCAATGCGTTTGGATATGTGTAAGTAACTTTACCCAAGCAAAGTGGACAGTAGAACACGGTTTGTACATGGTTGCCTTTTTCTCCCTGTCACCATGGGTTGCTGAAGCTGCGATGTTACCAATCGTGAACAGATTGTAGAGATGGCAGCCAAGGTCAAACAGGACGTTGGCACAGTTACAATACTGGTGAACAATGCTGGTATTATGCCAACTCATCCTCTGCTTCAGCAAACGGAAGCAGAAATTCGAAAAACATTCGAAATAAACGTGATGGCACACTTCTGGGTAAGAACAGCGGAAGCTTCTGGCAACAACAAAACCACTCACCATGCCGTTTTTCAGCTTCTCCAAAGCTTTCTGCCGGGTATGATCGAAAAGAATCGAGGATTCATCGTGGCACTCTCTTCCGTAGCCGGTCTTTGCGGGTTGAACAATCTCGTGCCATACTGCGGTAGCAAGTTTGCTGTGCGTGGTATCATGGAAGCGTTGTCGGAGGAGTTGCGACATGATGCTCGCAAGCCCAACATCAAGTTCACTACCGTCTTTCCGTACATGGTCGATACGGGGTTATGCAAAAAGCCTCATATGCGGTTCCCCAATATGATGCGCCTGGTAAAGCCAGAGGAAGCAGCAGCCGCCATCATTGACGGGCAACGGCGAGGTCTAGAGGACGTGTCCATACCGAAGTATCTCCTCTATCTCAACACCATAATTCGAGTGTTCCCCGTAAAGGTGGGTACGTTGCTGCGCGATTTTCTCGACTCTGGCGTGGACTCAGATTTGTAATGTGGAGATCACAGACAACGTGGACAGTCACAGTCAGACAACGTGGAGATCACATGAACATTCTATTTCAAACGCCAACAGTAGAAGTAACCTGTAACCGGAATGGAAGCGTATAAGCTTAGCACAAACACAGCAGGCACCTTTTGCTCTATTATAATGTAATGACCCCATCGGCCATTGCAAGTTATATCATTTACGTCAAAATAAAAAAAAGGATGAAAAAAAAAATTTAACGCAGACCTCATGCCCAAAAACCATTGTTTAACTTTAGTTAAATTTAATTTTTTTTCTTCACACGTTATTGGCCGAATTCGACCTAAAAGGTAGGCATTTTGCAACGGTTTATATACAATGATTATGTTTTGTACACGAATATAATCATTGCCATGGCCGCGTGACACTGCTCTATCAACGAGGATGAAGTTTAAGGCTATCCACCATTTATTCCACCCACCTACCAATAACCCCACCACCACCAACACCTATCCAAGTAATTGTGAACATGTGAACATTAGTGACATTTTGAGTAACTGTGAAACGCTCACAATGTTGCCAACATTGTCTGAGGGCAATGGCAGCAATTACGGAAAATAAACTTTGTTTTGCACTACAGGAATTTTGTACTGTTCTGACACTGTATGGCTAAAATGTTTCAATATTTATAGTTCGGTATAGTTCAAGAATTGGGTACACTATGTTTTTTAACTTGATACTTTTTTTTTGATTAACTGAAACCAAGTTTTCATCCCCGTACTTCATAAAATCTTTTATTTTGTTGAAATAAACTATATGTTTCGCCATTGTATTTTCAACAACTCAAATTAGAAAATTTTAGAAACATACATTGGTAATGATCGCGGAGGTTCCAAGTAGTATATAGTGTAAAGAAACCGTACAAGCAGATGCCAAATTATGCTGACTACATCTAGGTGACGAATGTACGTTTAAGAAATGCAACAAAAGTTTATTATCGATGCTCCATTAAAAATTCAATGTTAAATATTAAGGACGTTAGAAATATCGGGAAGGCAATAGAAAACTTGCACTCAAATAGCTGCAAGAAAAGAATTATATTTCTTTCGATTACTAGTGCAGATCACCAATTTTATTAACGTACTAACATACCCAAAAAATTAAACATGCAAATGTGCTTACCGAAGAAGAATCAATAAGATCCTCACCACGACGGTTTTTTATAATGTCGCTAAGACGTAAATATTTAATTCTCCCCATAGATGCAACCAAGAGCTTCCGCTGCATTCACTTTGACGTCTGTAGATTCATCTTTAAGCAACGCCGCTATTTTTACGCCAACTGATTCCATGTGCTTACTTCTAGGGTTGCCATTCTGGCAATGCAGTAGTCCTATGGTATAAAAATAAAGCATGAAAATATATTATACACCATATATTATACATAAGTTTGAAAGGAAATAAAGAATACCTATCAGAAGGGCCGCGTTACCCCGTATTTCTGGCCACTGACTTCGAAGCAAAGGCAGGCATGCATCCATAAAATCGTTTATCCATTGGGACATCTCTTCACCCTAAAAAATTTGAGAATTATGTACAGTAAATCATTGTAGTACCGAGCACCATTATAATTGTTGTTGTAGAGAGATATCTTACGATCAATTTTACAAAATCCTTCAAAAAGTTGCTATATTGTAGTTGGCCGTGCTCAATGAGATGGTTCTGGGCTAGACTGTTCATTTTGGTAGTGCCTAGCAAGACGCACACATTCTTCATTGTAAACTTGGACGCCCGTGCGATCATGCTCTCTTGTTCGCATAGATGCAACAGCAAGCAGCAAAAGTTTGCTCTCAACTGTTCCATCAAGGATTCCGATATAAGTGTAGTTTTAGACAATGTCGTACAGTCGGTGTTTGCTTCTAGTTGTTTTATCTTTAAACCGCACAAATCCCCGAAGAGGAGTATCGCGGATTCGCGTAGTTCTGTTGAGTTATTTTCGAAGAAAGGACGTATGCGTATTGCAAGCGACACTTGAAAAACTTCGAACATTTCTGGATCAATCACTTGCAACACTTTAGACAGACCGCGCATGCTGTCGAGCGGAATGTTTATAAAACAATTTTGGTTGTAATCATCGATTCCTTTAAGCATCGACGTTAGGCACATCTCCGAGTATTTTGCGACATCGTGCTTTAAAAGATTGCATAAGTAAGCCATACCACGAATACTCATCCCGCGCACCAGCGGATTGGGATCATTTAGCGAGGAGTTTAGGTTGAGCATTATAACTGACGCTGTTTCACCACATGGTTGCAAAGGAACGAGATGAGCATAAAATCCAGTTGAGGCTATTCGCTGCGTATCGTACGGACTGCAAACGTACTTGCTGATAGTAGTCACTAGTTGTTTCATTAGCGATGAGTTAATCCCCACCTCGCTTGCCGTAGCCACACCGAGCGGTGCTAATATTTCAATGAAACTATTCAAATTGGTGCTTTTGGCCAAGTCGGGACAAACAGTTAACACAACCGAAATCTGATGCATGCCGAAATTTTCCAGAAATGTGTGAAATGCATCCAAAACAATTTGGCAAGGATTTAGCGTCACTTCCTGCTGGTTGCCTTTCATTCGACGATTTCCTTTCACTAACGATGCATTATTCTGCTGCGACACAACAACAGTCAATGGTGGCTGCAAGGAAATGTATGAGGCCAGGGTGGTCAGCAGCATACAAAATATTTCCGAAAAACGGGCTTGCAATTCGCTTTTGAGCTCTTCGCTCTTAAATATTTCGCCCAGCACGCAAACAATTGCAAACGGCTGAAGTGTCACCGAGCACTTTTCATTTTCACGTCCATCTGGCACAGTTTGTTCGTAAAGGCACGAAGATGTCACAGTAGCAATAAAGTTGTCTAATATAATGCCAGCCAATCCAGGATCCATTGCTAGCGTTTTCCAATATTCAATCACATGTCTGTAAATCACCAGAACGATATAGTTTCAATTATCGCTAGTGTGTTAACTTCATATTGATACTCACTCTTCGAGCGGCAAACTTTGCGAAAGAATTTCATTGCACACTAGTTTCGGATGATGCTTCGTCAGAGCCAGGATCGATTTTACTATGGCGGCCCTTGCTCGGGATATTTCGCACAGTTTAACAGCCTACGAAAGACAGAACATAAAAATTATAAATTGAAAATTATCGAAAGTAACAACAAAATGTTAGAGAGTGAATATTATTCAAAAACTCACGTATAGGCAATCCTTGATCAACTCGGGTATTGCGTGGTACATTTCTGCACCCTTTACGTGCATAAACAGTTTGAGCACATGGGACGCTCCGATTACGGAGCTTTGCTCCGGATCATTTATGCTTCCCAAAAGACATTTACAGAACTTGACGTACTGATAGCTGGATAAGCGCTGAGCTACGATGCGTGCCAACTCTCCTGCTATGCGATAGATCTCTTTGGGGTCATCCGTCACTATCTCATCATGGATTTTTTTCAATTCCACTAGCCATTCGACGCGATCATCTGCTACAGTGACCGTTTCGTATATGTAGGCTATTTCCAGAATCTTCGTCAGCACCTCAACAGCAGTTTGTCGTACTGTAGCATTAGAATCAATGCAGCGTGGTATGATTTTCCCCAACATGCTGCCAGTTTGATTAAATTTCGAAGGTCCCTCGCAACCGATCTTCGTAGATTTCATATATACGGCGAGTGTGCTATTATAAACGTGACAAGCGCATATGCGTGCCTCACAATTTTTGTCCTTAAGCCATCCTTCCAGGATCGAATGTACATCGTCCAAACTAGCCGGCGATGCGTCCTGCTGTTCAAGCACTTGCTGAATAAATCGATTCACCTCTGGCAAGGCAAGGTTCAGGAACGTTGCCAAAAAACTGTTTTGCGTATCATTATCAATGCTATTTGAACGCAGTTTCAAGTTGTGAGCATTAGAGAAAAAGTAGAAACAGATTGAATCAAGCAGTCCGTTAACGCTAAGCACCTGATCTTTAGCATGCAGCTTAACAAGCACAGTGGAGAGTTTGATTATCGACGGAAACACCGGTAAGTACTCATTCGTAGTATCGCTAGTGATAGTTAAACACATTTTATGCAAATCACTCCTTATCTTTGAGCCAGTCATACGTTCTTCCCAGTCAGAAGTCATGAAAATATCGATTGACGCCAACAGTGTATCCAGTATCAATTGTTTGATAAACAGTTCTTTGCTGTCAAACTGCGCTATTAAATAGTTGATAACGGTTTCAGTAAAATGATGCAAGAGTTGCTCCTTAGGGGCTCTGTACACAATCACGTTTAACGCCTCCAATGTCAGTATTTTCATTTTGTATATCTCCAGTTCTTTGGCGCTGTCTTTAATGAAGCTTAGGTGTGAGAAAAAACTATTCGATTTTTTCACAGAATTATCATCAATCACAGTACTTCCTAATTTGGCCATCACTTTGTCTAGATGCGTTACTGCCACGTACCCCAGCGAGTCGGCATAATCTTGCATTGGCTGCTCGTATTCCTCGTTTGGTGCGTTCTTGTCCACTTTTTCAGCCTTTGCCAATTCAAATATCAAATCAATTTTGTTGCATATCATATGCTCGTCCGTTGTGTGGCACAGACAAACACCAAACATTTTCACTAGCGTTCTCTTTTCTTGATCGAGGCAGGGGACTCGAAATTCTGCAGCCTGCGTAGAGCATATTGGTTGATACAACGGTAGTTGAAAGAACATTTCAGCAACCATGCTCTCTACAAAGCTATGGTTATCAATGTCTTTGATCGTTGATTGGACAAAGTCAACCAGCATTTCGAGGAATCGTTTTCCGCTACATCCTGCTTGCAGTTCAGACTGTATGGCCGTAATTTTATCATTCCATAATGGTACCAATTGGCAATAGAAACAGCTGGCATAACTTTTCAAAAAACTCAACACGTTTTGATTGCGGCCAAACTCGTTAAAATTGCCAAGTAACGACAATGCACGAACAAATACGGACATCGGTCTTAGTGGAGATGTTTCATCTGGTGCTTGGCTTTCATCAAACGGATTTTGTCCTTTTACAACTTGCGCTTCAAGCTCGGGATCCTTGGCGAAAAGATTCGCTAAACACTTTGCTAGGGTGCCGCAAATACCGGTAAACTCATACAATAGAAAGCATTGAAGCATTTCCATTTTAAGCATTTGATCGACTGTACCAACTGTTGACGATAGAATATGCATAGTGTCGTTGCAGGCTCGCTGAAACTCTATGTGCTCATCAGCACTTCCATAGTCCAAATTCGTTTTGTTCTGCGGACAGCTGCTTCGAATAAGAAACGTAACGAATTCATTGTCCTGTACAAATTGTTTTTGTATGAACGCAATAACCGTTTTAAGAAGCACTATTTTAACCTTAACCTGCTTCTCAGACACAACCATGCCTTTCAAAATTACTGTGATCTCAGGTAGCTTCGCGCGGACCACTTTTTCCGAAGTATTCGATAGATGTGTCATCAGCAACAGAGATTTTATCCTTTCGCGTTCATTGTTATTACGCAGATGAATAAGTAGTACTTCTATAACCTTCTCACCATATTCTGGGGCCAGCAGATCGAAACAACGAAGTACTTCGAAATGGCCCTTGACTGTTTGTGGCTTTTCATAATCCGGATTTACGCACACTAGATCAAACAGGCAGCCGATAAGGTTGTCCGACATACTGAACAGAAGTTTCGAGTTTAAATGCAATACTGTCTTGATAATAGCTGCAAGATATTGGGTTATAGCGCTGCGATCCAAGCTTTTCCTGTAAAGTGCCAGTACACCAGGGAGTGTTTTGTGTAAATTATCACTTATCTTCTCCACCGGCAACAGGTGGTATAGAAATGCAAATGCGTTGAGCACCTCATTTGTTAGTTTTGGTTCACGAGAAGAAAGCCAGTGTGCCTGAAGGTGTTCGTAAATAATGGATACTTCATCATGAATTTCGTAACGTGGGCAAGTTTTCATTGGAATCTCATCATTCGGGTTTTGGCGTTGATGTTCCTGATACTCCGCAAATGTTTCGCAAAACCGTCCAATAGCGTAGGCATATGATTGACGAATTATATCTTGTTTGATTGAACCCAATGTAGGTAAAATGAGCCCAAGGATCGGTTTTATGTACGGCACAGTATCCATGTTTGACGTTGCCAGAGCGCCAATTGACTGCATTAAGATAAAATTGGCCACTACGTTCTGTTCCAAGTGCTTCAAAAAAATCTCCATTATCTCTTTACAATATTGCCGTCCGACTGCTACCAGAATTTCGCGACAAGGGTTCTGTATGTTGGTAGTGTGATCGTTGATTTTTGTTATTTCCGTGATGCTGTACTGGATACATTTCGAAGCAGTAGACTGGTGGATATTGTCGATGAAATTCATTGCGATGTAAGAGAGAACTCTGAAACGAATGTATGTTAATGTTAGATAAGTGTTAAATGCGTTCAATGCTCTGCTAATTTCAAACTTGATTTATCAACCTTAACTTGGTGTACATTAGTACCAAAATTTCAAGAGTTATGCTCTTTAAATACAAATTGCAGTAACAGTCATTGTAACAGTAAAATAAATGTAATCAGCGTCATCACAATCATTAAAACAGTTTAAATCAACTTCTCTCTTATTGTCAAAAAATCACAAGAAACTCCGAATTTTACAGGTATGCACGAGTAATCGGCAAAATGACATTATATCATTTCTAACTCATTATAACAATGTTTTATTTTGAACTTACCTTAGAATTATTATCGTTTGTGTATCACTGAGCTTGGCATGAGTTTTTCTGTAATTACAGAACACTTCTACGATTTCGTCGTGTCGTCGCTTAGCAATTCTTAATAGAGCGGCTTCTGTAGTAATGCGCAGTACTTCCTCTTTGTCATTCAAGCTGTCCAAAAGGCTATTGATAATAGCTAACGAAATATGCATTATGGTTTATTTCTTTATGTATAAACGACAATAAAGAAAACGAAGCCCTTGTCGAATATTAAATTATTTGAATCGAAATCAATGACAATTTAACAAATGATCTAATGGAAGTTTGTATGCGATCGTTCACCACTGAACACTGACGATGATCTCACTGTTTCATTGAAGCATCACTGTAATCGCTCAAACTCATATGATTAAATTATGTGAAACATATTATTCTTTCGTTTTAGTTCCAATCATACCATAGCTGATAAGCAATGAAGAAATCAGCATAAGAAACCGGTGTCAAATTTCACTTACCGATTAGATTGTGGTCTTGCTTGATAACCGCCAAACATGTCTTGTTACTTTCGTTATTTAGTGGTTCGTGGTGTTCCATATTAGAGTTATAATAAACAACGGAAATATGGAAATTGATGCAATCTACACGGTTTTTGCCTTTTCAGATTGTAAGGTTAGATTATGAACGAACCAAGCAGTACTGCCTTGCACCAGTCCTTTGATTGTGAGCAAGTAAACTTGGATATGAAAAGGTAGCAAATGTAATGAGATTACTTATAGTGGTAATTTTGTGTACTATCTTGGTTGCTGAAACCTTTTTTTAAACAACCCTTGATGTGTTTATATATTTTGCGACTGATTTCTATGCAATACTTCAACTACAAAGGCAAACGTCACATTCAGCTGATTACTGGGAAAAACTCTACACTACCGACTGTCAAACAGAGATTAACGGGTGTACATTTGTGGAGAGTTTGAATGCCATTACGGCAGAGCAGAAGAATTTGAAAAGGAAATTCGTTATAGCATTTGCAAAATCGCAAAATCAACAACACACCAAATATTTTTTTTCAACATAATTACTCGTTGAAAACTTACATACATTTTAAAGGTCGAACGAACATAACTTCTTCCGTGAAGTGAGTGAGCATGCAATCCAATTTTTAGTTTTTAGAGTTGAAGTGAAAGGAGATCAACCACACATTTCAATCATATCCATCAGCTGTATGATTCTAGTTCTTGAGACCACTATTAAGGTTTATGTAGGCCACATTGCCAGATATAAAAAAAAACAATAAATACTCATATTTTATATGATAAGACAGTAGTTGAGTTTGAATGTATAGTAGAAAGCAGGTAAAACGTATAGGAAATTATTTTAATTACATCATTCAATCATTAATTTTATTTCTCAAAAGCAGCGCATTATATAATAGTACAATAATAACCTTTCAGAATTTTTATTCACTGTCTTATATAACTCTATTTTTTCCACCTTTGCGTGAGCTGTATGTACAATCGTTTATTTTGTTTTTTATACGTTATATATTAGCACAAATAATAAACTTTCAGAATTGTCATCAATTAGACTTTTTATGCCTTTCTGGTCATTCTTCTCAGTATTAAGTGCAGTACCAGTACCGTTTAATCCGCATTTCCGTTAACTTCGCTGCGTAAGTAAGATAATAAAGTTCTTTGGTTATGCTCGAAAATCATAACCAGAAAAAAAAATCAGAAAATTTTGTTTTCAGCTCATGTTGCAGGCGACGATACATCATCGATTTGACTCTCGGGAATTTTTTGTTTACTAGTCTCCAATTGCTCACCAGCTAATACACGTTGTATTTCATTTAAAGATTTTCCTTTTGTTTCCGGTACCATCAAATAAACAAAGACGGTGCCTAGCAGTGAAAGTCCAGAGAAAAGCCAGAAAACTCCTGCCTCGCCCATACCATCGGTAAGGTTAGTGAATATTTTTGTCACAAGAAACGCAAGCAACCAATTGAAGACCCCCGCAATTGGACTAGCAAACGCTTTCACATTATTAGCGAATAGTTCACCAATCATTAACCATGGCACTGGGCCGAAGCCAATCGAGAACATGGCAATAAACATACATACTGCCAGTACTGCCAGCCAGCTCAGATCGGCCACTTTGGATGGATCATCTTGCTTGAGCTGGAAATACACAGCCAAGAGTATCGTTGAGACCGCCATCATGAAGTCCGAAACAATCAATAGAATCCTTCGACCAACTTTATCCACTACAATCGACGCAACCAACGTAGCAACAACTTGAATTCCACCAACTATGACGCTAGCCGAGGTCATATCTTCATCGCCGTTAGCACTTTTGAAAATTGCTGCATTATAGAAAATAACCGCATTGATCCCTGACAGTTGCTGGAAAAACATAAGCCCCAGAGAAATTACCAATGCCCTAATAGTCGCTTTTTGGCGAAACGCATCCAGTATTGTAATAGCTTCAGCTTTCAGCTTAGCATCTTCTTGTTTCATGTCTTCCATTTCAGCGTTTTCGTCGTAGTGTGAACCTCGAAGCCATTTTAATGACTGGGAGGCTTCGCTGTACTGACCTTTCTCGATCTGCAAATGAATTGATGTTTACAGTTAACAAATGGTCCATGCATAAAATGCTCCGGGATTTATACTTACATAATAGTAGGGGCTTTCGGGCATGAAGAAAAATATTAATCCAAATACTAGAGGTATTACACCGCAAATAATACTTAAAACCTGCACATTTACGCCAGAACCGACAGCGTAGACGAACAGAATTCCTACAGTTACCATTAGTTGGAAGAACGTTCCAAGAGTGCCACGAATGGACGGCTGCGCTATTTCTGCTGTGTACGTAGGAGCTGCTACACAAAAAGCACCACCCCCAATACCAAGAAACAAACGTCCGACTAACAGCATAGCTACATTCTCTGCAAATATAATAAGTAGCCAGCCTAGAACCAAAGGGAGTACCATCGACAACATGGACCATTTTCTTCCAATAATTTTCATCATATATCCAATCGGGAAGCACATCAGCGCGGCACCCAAATTAGAAATAGATCCTATCCAGGAAAATGTTTCTGTAGACACTGGGAATCCGTATTCGTTCTCCATTGTTAAAGGAGCTTCAGTCGGGTTTGTCCATCCAAGAAATGTACCAGCTGCAAGAGCACCACCAGAAGCCGCCAAACCAGCAATAAATTGCGGCAATTTGCGACCAGACTCTCCAGACACATTGTTGACCACAATCGTGGACATATCAGCTTCCTGTGAAAAGACAAAAAAAATGATATAGCCATTCCCCAATGCATGAATATAAAAAACATCAGATGTTGTACATTGTGCTGTATCCTATAATCCGCTGGCCTAATTAAAGGAGTGGTTTCTGTATTTTCAGACATTGTGTCGCTATTTTAACTCGCACAAAACTCGCACAAAACTCGCACAAAACTCGCACAAAACTCGCTTTAAAACGTATAACTGAATAAAGAAACTATATTATTCATGAACTAATTAATGAAAACATCTATTTTGGCAACTCAAAGAAAGGTCCGTTTGTTTTGCTATAGAGATCCTCAAGCAAAGATGTGCAGATGTTAGATACTTCATTTTTTCACCATTCTGCCTTGTGCTGTAGCTAGCAGTGACTCCTCTTATAATATCCGTCGTATAATCTGTATAATGGAACGGTATGGAATGCATTTCTGCAAGAAAATGCAGATTCGGTATGCCATTCCATAACAATATGAAAAAAACCATAGTCGTGACAATGAGATTAACATTGTAATTCAATCGTAAATTAAAATTGCTTGAATGAACAGCTATAAAGGCCGGTCCAGACGTAACGATTTGTCGCTACTATTTGTCGCAACGGTTTGTCGTAGCGATTTATCGTAGCAATCTGTGGAGCGTCCAGACGCAACGATTTCATAGCGAGATCCGATGCGTTGTGCTCAGTGTTGTGGAAACGTTCTTTTTGCTATAGCTTTCTCTTTCTGCCTTCTCTCTTGCTGCTATCTGCTTTCTTGCTTGCTATAACAAAATGTCGCTTCGAGTAAACGCTCGAGTTCCCGTTTGAGTTTCATAATAAGAAGGAATATATCAAATCGCCATCAACACACGCACACAGGTCCATCCACCATCAGCACACGCACAATTGTATGGAAATAGGACTGATAATAATGCTCGATGGCTCAGGTTTTCTAGATCTGCGTCGATGTTCGCCAACGACCAAAGTCGTTGCAATTTCGCTGTCCAGACGCAACGATATATCGCTACGATTTATCTGCGCAGACAAATCGTTGCGTCTGGCCCGGCCTTAACGTACAACATGGCTTTCCTTCTTCAGCACAAGCTTACGAGTATTGACGATGTATTAAAATGTATGGTTTCAATTTTTTACGGCCGTAGAGTGTTGGAAACATCGTACATTTTAAGCACTAAGTGAAAGCATTCGCAGAACAGGAAATGAAAAGGACTGCTTACTGCTACAGGACGGTCTAGCTTGCCGCACCGTTCCTGTTAGGTGTATTGAACGTAATTTGAATATATACCGTTTATAATGGAAGCTTTTACCTAGGCTTTCTTATTCAATCTCACAAAACCTTCACTTTTCGAATTTCACGAAATAAAATTCGAATATTTCAATCTTAGTTTGTTTGAAGATTAACGTTCAATGCCATTAAAGATAGATTTGAAAAACCTCTTTCTTTTCACTGTTTCATTTAATACACAACAGAGAGATTTTCAACTGACTCTCGGATTAACATCCTCTGCACGACACTGTACTACACTACCGTTTATTCTGCAAATTGAAGTGCAGTCAGGCGTGGCGGTCAGGCAATGCCAAGGTCTCTTGAGCCCACTTTTGCTCGTCCTAGACCCGTGTTCGTATCTAAAGAATGTTATTGTTTTACTTCCACACAGAAATGCTCACGTACGCCCCACACGCCACCAACTCGTTCGTTTGAAATGATTTGGTGCTATCTGAATTGTGTGTTGTGAAAAGCAACATAATATGTCAACACCTTTGAATTTTAAATATACTCCTTCGCAGATGCAATTTGGTAGTTTCTGGGGAGCGTAGAACGCCACTTACTGTATAGTTAATAATGCTAATCGATAAAACACTAGTTTCGGTTTTTGCAATTTGCCAACTGCCAACCATCAATTCAATTTACTAACTGTTGCTTACGTCCTCCTTACCTAACCCACGTTCCAAATTGAAATGTAGCGAAGTAGGTAACGGCAATTGTAATTGCAATTGTAATTTGCAAACAAGTGACTACCAACAATCGCTTATCGCTTTTATAATACTCTCTCTCACACACACACACACACACACACGTAACTCAAACGTTGTCCCATTGGTTGAAAATTGAAAATCACTTACAATCCCTGGTCGCACTCTCTAGCACTATATAACAAATCTCTTTCTTTCACTAATTAAACTGATAAACACGTTATCGGGCTATCACGTAACCCACCATAACTGTTCGGCGATACTCAACAGATCAAGGCATAACCGCTATCGCTTGTCGAGCACAACCGTGCCCTGAATTGTAGTAGATCGCCACGACTTATTCATCAACCCCGGGATAATTCATCAGCGTTAATCAATAGAGCCACTATCTGGTCATAAAAGCAAGGATCGGATAAAACAAACGGCAAACCTTGATAATTCACCATGTTTCACCCACAACAGAACAGTGTTTATACGGAAAACACGCGACCGCCATTCTGGTACATTGTTCGATTGTGCGGGTTAAAATTGTTTACCAAGTTTGGTATCGTTTGCATGGCGCTGTACATTTCATTTGTTTCGTTATTTTTTCTTTGATATCAAAATTCCCTATCGGAGAACCCAAATCGTTGGAAGCTTTCATTTCAAAGTAATGTAGTAAATTGTAATCGTGGCAACATGGTATGCCTGCTCTGTACTTGATTGTGTAGTCCATTGTTCGCAGATTCGATCGATAGCGATCACCCGTCATTTAAATATTGATTTCGGTGCACCGCCAAGAAGAACCTCACCATGATTGTGAGATTGTTGTACATATTATGCATCGTTTCTATGTATCTTGTACGTAAAAGATTGCTCTATCTCAATTCGTCAATGTTTCAATTACAATTTTTTATAACCATGGTCCCCGATGAAGACCTAATACACTCATGAATTCTTTGCTTTTCGCATAACAAATTCGTCAAACACTGCTCAAATAACCACAAAAGCTTCAAAAGGTTCATTCACCACAAACCTCTGTTAGCAAAACCTTTACTCTAAGTGTGCAGATTATATCTGCATCTTAAGATAGCTAATATTCTAAATATAAAACTCTTTGGTTACTCTATGCGCGATATTGACTATCGGCACCAATTCATTACCAAGCATGTGCACTTGAGCGGTTTGCAGCATGCCCTCGTCATTAGATAAAAACCAATGGTTTATTCAGAAATTTACTACAAAATAAAAAAAACCAAATACTAACTGTAAGCAAATTGCCTCGAGACCAACCTTTCCGTGCTATATGCCGTATTTGATAGACAAACTAACTAACGTTCAAAAAGACACACTTTAATTGACCGTGTGAAATACGGATCGCCAATCAATTAAACTTTTCACACTGATCTTGATGCTCCAACGGTGTTGATTGCTAAGGTATCCGGTTGAAACTGTACGTGAACAAGGTAAGTCCTGCGTCTATTGTAGTACCATACAACATCGTCCCCTAGAGATTAGATTGGTATATATGTTGCCCGGGCAAATCACATATGAATGCGCTATACTTAAAAAACATGATAGACTAGGGGTCGACTCTTATCGGTAATATTGTTTATCGAAGTGATACGCGACGCTATTTATTGTCTTATCAGAACTGTCACTATGGCGAGTATTCGTCCTACTCTCGGACCTTCATTCATTCAACGATGGGATAATCGAGCTCTTAACTGGTCTATTACGATAGACCTTGTGGACATAAACGCTTGTTGCAATACTAGGAGAGAGTCTTGTCGATCGGTGTATACTCTTATGAACCGTTTTTGCATCATTGAAGAACTTCATCTTTCGAAGAAAATGCTTCCAGACGTGCAAACATTGCCAGAATATTGATGGAGGAGATCTACATATGAAGTACCGATTGCGGAATTTTATTGACCTACATTATAAAGCGCATGCCATAGTTGACGTCAGCGTGCGTTGTAAGTTTAGCTGCTCACTGATCTACTGCTGGCGAACGCATAAATTCGTCGTTGTACCAAAATGCGTAGGTAGTAAACTTAATACGAGAATGCTATTAAATAACCAGCATCGTATTTAACAAAAGTATCCATATCGCACCAGAGGTATAACCCGGCATTGCCTTATATGTATCTAATTATATATTGGCCAATAGCTATATGTTTGCATACACATGCACGTCCGGGTTTCAACAAGTCAAAAAATGCCTCAAGAATCTTCGAGTGTGAAGATGATTTTCAAAATATATATTTATAACATTGTAACACCGGTAGGACCAAATCTACCACCCTCAATTCACAACGGCAAAACTTCACGGCGCCGGCGCCGGTGCCGTCCTATGTCGATCACACGATCCCCTGAGCTATGCCAAATGCATTTCTTACAATAGTTTACCAAACGAATGTGTCGTGGTTATAGGATCGTTGAACCATCGGGAACTACTTCCACGGGTTCCTTTGCGATGTAGTTTTATCAAAATAATCGAATTGCATATACATCGAAGCGAGTACTTTCACTTTGTTGCAAGTACTATGAGCGGTAACTTTTCTCACATCAATTAAGAACAACAGTAGTCCATCGATCTCGATCGAGGGCGGTACACGAGGCAACATTCTATGCGCCTCTAGTTAGTAACGTGTTCGTCGTTCGTCACCACTAGCCAAGATGATGTCGTGCTGCGCCGTCTGTAAAGCTCCAGCGAACCAAAGATGTTCTGGTTGCCAGCAGGTGGTCTACTGCAATCGCGATCACCAGCGTCAGCATTGGAAGGCCACGCATCGCCGAGAGTGCTGTTGTTACCGGGTACGTTAAAATAGAAATTCCATTGCGTGACTTTCTCTAGAAATAATCCCTTGAAATTTAGCCACCAACGGCCACTTTTCATGATATTGTTAATTGATTTCAAAACAACAACGTTGAATTTTAACTCAAGCAAAGCTTTATCCAACATTCACGCAAAGTATGCGATTGCATTGCTATGCTAAATTAGTTTCCTTTTCAAAGTAACGTTTAGCTCTCGCAAATTTTTGCATGTAACGTATTACGTAAAACCGATAACAGGATTAAGTGCACAGCTCAAAGTCTCTATAATACAAAGGAAGAAGAAGGAGGATTAAGTGCATAGCAGATGCACCCTACCAATTAAGAATGACAATTCTTCTTACACAATGATAAATGTGTACATGAGAAACAGAAGGGCAATACGTGAGAAGTTACAAACAATTTGGGTGACCACTCTTTGCAGAGGGTACCAGTGGGTCCGACCACATGCAATATCGTATAACGAGTGAAGTGAACTTACGCCGATGATCCTATAGTGGACCTGGGTAGCATCTCATGCCGAAGTTTTTCTATAGAGCAATCGTCAAGCGACCGCTACTTCGCATCCGGTTGTTATATATAAACCGTACACACTAATTCAAATTCGCTGTATTTCGATTCTATTTCTTGTAGGTAGAGCAAAACGCTTGCCTAGGGCGACACTTGGTAGCCACAAGAAATATCCGACAGGGAGAGATCATACTTACCGACACAGCGTACGTTGCAGGACCTAAAATGGTCAGTGTGCCTGTTTGTCTGGGATGCAATCGGGATCTAATGCCTCTGTTACAACTATCCGGTGCGAATCACTTTCATGAATGTTCTGGTTGTGGATGGCCTCTTTGTGGGGCGGAATGCGAAAAATCGGACCAACATCGCCACGAGTGTATCATACTGGCCAGAAGCGGATACCGCCCAAAATTGTACCCTGACTTCAACAATGTGCACAAACGAGAAACAGCATATTGTGTAATTGTCCCTTTGCGCTTGTTGCTGTTGGAACGCAACGCACCAGAGAAATATGCCCACATACAAACCTTTGAATCGCACCTAGCGCAACGGTTGCAGTCTCCACTGTACGAAGTGGTTCGATCAAACGTAGTACCGTTTGCGCGGACAGTACTTGGCCTGCGGCAATACACCGAACAACACATCTTACAAGTTTGTGGCATACTCGACACTAATTGCTACGAGGTGCTACTTCCTCATCGGCACACGAAAATACGGGCGCTGTACCCATGGGGAGCAATGCTTTCCCACGATTGTAAGCCAAACACCAAACACTACTTCGACGCCAGCATGAACATGATCCTTGTGGCAACCACGGATATCCCGCAGAGCGCCATTATCACCGTATCCTACACGCAGCCGCTGCTCGGAACCCTTCATCGGCGAATTGCTTTGAAGCAAGCCAAACTTTTCGACTGCCAGTGCGATCGATGTGCTGACCCAACTGAGTTCGGCACGAACATCAGTGGCTTTCGTTGTCCGCAGTGCAGAGGTGGGTTCGTTCTCCCTTCGCAGCCAACTGACTACCGAACCCCGTGGCGCTGTCAGCGCAGGAAATGCTCGTTCCAGGAGCCTATCAATCTGTACGTTGCACGCTGTGAACGTCTAGAGAAGGAACTGATGTCTTTGGATAAAACAGACCCGAAGAGCTACGATAGCTTTTTGGAGCGCTATGGTACTGTACTTCATGGCTGGAATGCTTATGTGCTGCAGGCTAAGTATGCACTGTTACAACTGTTGGTGAACAGCGCCTCAGGCGAGGGAGAGAAAAAAGGTGACATTTAATTGCAGGTTCAGTTCTTGCAGCATTCTTGATCTATTAACTGGTGTTCTTACTTTGTGATCAGATCAAATCGAATGCCGCGCTCGTCGAGTGATCGAACTGTGTCGCGATTTGCTGGAAGTTGCCGACCGATTGGAGCCTGGTTTTGGGGTGTTCAGAGGAAAGCTATTGGTAAAACTCGAAACATCGTTCGGTATTCTCAACCGTTTGGGATCCATGACGGTACAAACCCTTATCATTACAATGATGCTCATCGTATAACAAAATAATACATATTATTATATAGACAAAAAAAATAGACATATTAAGAGAGAACAGAAGAATAAGATATACTGAAACATATTATCCAATTGTTAGAAACTCCTTTCATTAGAAAAAATCATCACTTTGAGTTGATTCATTGAGTTGAACATATTCAGGACTAGCTTGAACTAATTTTAAATCAAGGCGTTTATACTTTACAACATGTTCCAGTGACATTAATTCGTTTGTACATTTCTTTTCAGAATCACGAAAGAGGCAAATGGCAAGCTGTAAAAGATGAAATTCTTCATATATCGAAAACAGACCCATCAGTAGTCGTCAGCATATGAACTACAAAACCTATGAGCATATGAACATATCAATGGTGGCAACATATTGCTTTGTATCAAGATTGTGATGAAGAACGCTGACAATTTGCTTCCCCAGACGAAGAAGAATCCCCGAAATAGTTTTCAAACGAGTTCTAGCTTGTAATGTAATTTTACTCATAAAAAGCTTTGATAAATCCGTACAAGAAATTGGGTTGAATGAGTTGTTTACATAAAAAACAGTCGCAATACTATATAATGATTTATATTCTATCTATAAGAATTTTACAACAGCTGAAAACAAAATTATTAAATGATTCCGAAAAGGAAAGTACTACTGCGGCCAAAAAATAACGAAAAAAGGTTATCTGCGATTATCGTAGTGTAGAGTGGTGCATTATAAATTCTTTCCAATCGGCCAAAGTGTTAAAAAAGAATACTATTCGAGGGTTGTGCGTCGTTTGCGTAATGCTGTGCGTCAAAACGACCGAATTTGTGGAGAGAATTGTTGGGTTTTCCAACACGAAGAAAAACACATTTTTTATCACATTTGCGTGAACATTTCGTTATGTTTTCGCCATAAATTCGACTCATGACGTTACGCAAGCACCGTATTTGCCTGACGTGACTTCTGACTATTCGCTAAACTTAGGAGACCGACGAGGACACTTTTTACAGTCAATACTTGAGATAGGAGCCGAAAGAAAGATTGTTTTGGAGGCTGTTCATGAAAAGAACTTTTCGGACCGTTTCAAAAATTGGAACAAATGTAGACATAGATGTATTGCACTGAGTAAAGACCATGTTAATGGAGATGACATAGATTTAGAAGAATAAACAAAGAGTTTTTAAGTTATAAGCGAATTCTCGATATTTTTTACCACAGTAGTATATTCACGAAAAGATGAAAAAGATGTTTAATTTTCATAAGAGCACTTACCGCCATTTCATCGATTTGAAGGCCGCATATGACAGCATGGCAGATTAAAATTGTGTAAGACCATGACAAGTTTGGGAACACTGGCCTTGTTGAACTTACCAAACCTTTGGGAATGACCAAGAGACCAACGTCACGAGCAAGGAGAAGGTGGATGGCAAGCTCTCACGGACCATCTATTACAAGTCCTGCCAGACCCTGGTATGTGCTGATGCTTTCCGATGATACTATTATAGGTCGAAAGCTCTCCTATGTATCTCAAACTCCGACTTGTTAACAGGTGGTCAGCTGTTCGAAGTTCTAAGAAAGTTCGAAGTCGTCTCGACCACCCTAGGATCAACCGTAAGCACTAACAACCACATAACGTAGGACAAGCTACAGTCTGACGAAACTATGTCGCTCAGATCTCGTGTCGAGACGGCCAAAGCTGCTATTATATAGAGTCTTTATAATCCCAGTACTCACAACGGCTTGTGAGACATGGAGTCTATCCAAAACTGACGAAACCCTCTTAGTTGCGTCCGAGAAAGAGTTGCTCCGATTATTTTATGTCCCATTTGTGTGAAGGGACAATGGGTGGAGCGACAGCGAACTGTACGCATTGTCGGCAGTGGATTCCGAAGAACGACCGGTTTAACGAATTGGCGGATGAAGGAGCTCGACTATGAGAGGTAAAGACATATCTCTATTGCAGACCGGGACAGCTTGATTATTGTAGATGGCGAATGATGGACTGACCCTGCAAACTTCGTTCCGTTAAAGTTGCTTTTACCGTTACCAGCTGTCTTATGCCTTACAATTCTCATACCTAATACAAAGAAAGCGGCAGCCAAATTTTAAAGTTCATTTAAATTTAGGTTCTATTCAATTGGGCTGCTTTTCATTGGCACATCCTCTAATATCGTAATTATGATCACGACATACGACATACATGTACAATATTTGCTGCTAAAAAAGGGATACATACAGTGGCTAGCGAGACAAAGTTCATCATCTGGACATTTGAGTACATCTGCTTCTGGAATTGCTCTTTTAAAATGTTGAATGATAGTTTAAGGATCTTACTTTTTTTTTTTTTTTTTTTGAGCAAAATAATGACGAAATAATTACATTTTGATTTAACCTTGTCTACTGGTTTTTGCAACCGTAGGTGAAGGCGCAGGTTGACCAGTGTGAAATATAGTTAATTTGAAGTTTAAAGCTTGAAGGTTTCGGTTTTTCACATCTATTTCCTTCGGTTTTCTCTGTATTAAAGCAACTAGAATGGGTTGAGGTATAGTAAAAGGTAAAAAGGGAGTCACCCCCGCTCATAGAGCAGTCGGTCGAAATCCGTCGCGGTCGCGCAGCTGGCCTGGGTTTAATCCCCGGACCGGTTGTCACGCAGCCGGCTATGGTTTCGATTTCCGATACCGGCATGACAAGGGGCGTTGGCACGGGGCTAACAAACTCCGCCCGTAAAAACGAAGCGTTGCGAATAATACCAGAGATATTAACATTGTCTCTGGTGCAGGCTTAGACAACCCAGCGGTTGTTGCAAAATAAGAAGAAAAGGTAAAAATAACAAAGGCGTAGCAAAAATATTAAACAAAATTTACGCAACAATCGGGTAAAAGTTCAAGGGAATTATGAAACGTGTACATCACATTAAAGTTGGTGGGCATAAGAAATCAACATCAACAACAACGAGAATTGATAAACGTATAGTCAGCATTTCAACTGACAAAACTTTTTCTATTTACCAAAAATATTTTAAAAAACACTTCAATCAGAAGGTTTACAGGTCATAATGAATTATTGGTGGGACTTATAGAATTCATTGTGTATAGAATTATTGGCAGGACTCAACTAAAATTATGAGGAGTTGAACTTTTCTCCTATAAGAATGCTAATTAAACAATACGAAACAAACTACAAAAGCATAATGTCTATGGTTGTACTTTTTCAACGAAACTGACAAGATAGTGACTAGTCATTTCCTGGTCGTGTTGACACGAAGGCTAACTAAAACATGACGAGAGAATCATTCTTGAAGGAATATGTCCTATTAGTCAATATTTTACCTCATAGGAGGATAATGCAATCCGCAAGGCACATGTAGCCATGCAGTGATGATGATGATATTATGGTTTTAGACTATCCAGTACACTGTTCAGACCATTAAAACCAACTTAAAAACCACTAACACATTAATCAACCATTAAAAACCTGTGGACAGTGATGCACCTTGAAGTATCTAAGAAGAGCCCACGTACTTTTGAAAGAATTAGCTAAGTTTATAAAAACAGTCTGGTCACAATAATACACGAGGATTGTAAAAAGGAGCGCATGATAAAACCACGGGTTTTAGCAATATTGTCTGAGCGCAATGGAATGCATTGCGAAAAATTAACTATGTTTGTCATGTGTATCAATGATCCCTAAAAAAGGCAGGACTATTATTCACACGAGTTAATTGATGTTGTTAACTGAATTTTGATTACCTAAATTATCTTTTTTATCCTCGTATTTCGTAAAATCTTTTGTTTTGTTGAACTAAAGTTAGTTTCGCTAGCCACTGTAAGTAAATAAAATCAGGGTAAAATACTATATCCCTTATTCCAACGCACAGCCCTCAAACTCAATTTCAAACAGCTTCTTACAAGCGTCTATTGCAGCTGCTTTCCGTGCTAATTTCTTTGATCTTCCCTTGCCTACGAAATGTAATCCATCTACCGTGATTCCGGCGACAAATATACGGTCCTGCATATCATTTTCCGTTCCAAGATCTTCGTACGGGACTTGAGGACGCATCTGAAAAGATATCATCAGAATTATTATTCTTATCCCATGTTAGAAGAAACCTTCCAAATACTTACATAGGCCAGCAGAGCAGTTGGATGACGTGTGGCTGCATCAGTTGGTAAATCCGCCCTAGTTTTAGGATGTTTTGGAGCCAAGGGATTTTGCCATGTATCTGCAGTCGTTACAGCAGCTTTTGGTTTGGATCTAAGCACCGGGATCTCAAACCCTTCGTTCTGCCATTCTGTAAACAACTTGTACAGGGCAAATGATGCGAGATGCATCATGGGCATGCCATCCGATTCAAGAGAATCGGTTGTTTCGATATCCATACTACTGTCATTTCCTTGCACATTTCCACCCTGCTGCTGCTTCACCTTGTTCATTTGCGAAATCGCCAAATCTCGTAAGGCTTTCTCCGAAGCCTTAGCTTTCGCAAGAGTTTTGTTTGCTGCAGTAGCTTCATATCTCACATTATTGATAATTATCTCAGCCGTAGTTTCCTGCCCATTTGTATTAATAGTAAACTCTGACATGCCAGGTCCTTGCAGCTCATGCAATGCTACTACGGCGTTCTTTGGCATCAACCACTTGCGAAGTCGGCGTAATTGACGTGCCTTGCGCTCTTTTTCTAAAACGTAATAAGGAAATCAGGATACGGAAAAATTAACGAAGCTGAAAATACGCTCATCATGCCATTGTTTTAATTTAAGCAATGGCAGAAAGCCAATGATGTTAGCATTTGTACTAAGTAAACATTGCAGATTGCTTAATAACTTTGTAGAAGTGCAGAGAAAAGAAAAGTAGAAGCAAAAGAAATATTATAAGTAGTACGTACCGCCTTTTTTTCTATCTGCTGCTGTAAGCGGTTTTTTTGTGACAAAGTACTTCTTAAACTTAGCGCCGATACCATCAGTATTGCATTCTAAGGAGGAATCATTACTCTCGGCACTGTTGGATTCGATCATTTGCATCGAATCAATTCCGTCGTCATTATTAATAATTCCTGTTGCTTGCTGCAGTTCCTGCTGAGATGTTCCGAAATCCGTTTTGGGATCGTTTTGCTCTTGTTCACTGCTGCTTTTGCCTTGAGCAAGCTGCTTGTAATGATATGGTAATGGTTAAATTATGAGCCGATATAAAACCTTTATAATATTTAGTTTATATCAAGCTTAACATTAAATCAAAAACTCTATTCTCAACATGTGAAACGAATGCGCGTTGAGAACCCTTTCCGAAATAGAGTATCCTTAGCTAAAACCTTCAGGCAAAAAGCCTTGTCTAAAGAAACAACTTGTCTAAAGTTGCGTGATGGTATCATTTATAAGAAAACTAGCTATTCCCGGCGCGCGCTGCTCATTTTTCGTTTCTCGATCATCCTCATTTCTCGATTATCCGGCGTTTCAGAGGACTTCCTGGTTACGTATCCGATCAGCTTTCCTTCTCGCTTCCCGTTGCTTCTCTATTTCAAACGATCGAGCTTCCCGGTGACGTATCCGATCGGCTTCCCTTTCCGCTTCCCGTTGGATACATGCCAAAATTCTCACCAGCTAAATTTGGCTCAAATTGCTTGAAAACTATTCGAGTTTTGCTGAAATTACCCTTGATTTTGGATGGGAGCCCCCTTTGAAAAGAGGGGAGGAGTTTCAAACATTTTCCAGAATATTTCCTCTTCCCAAAAACACGCATGTCAAGAATTCGGTTCGGTTTGCTCGAAAACAACCCGAATTATACTGAATTTTATGTTACGTTTGTTTGGGAGCCCTCTTCGCCGGTGGTGTGGGAGGGTCGCACTATCCCGCACCGGGCGGTGTCACAAAACTACGCTGTGCAAAATTTCACGCGAACTGGTTCAGTAGTTTTGGAGAAACAGCGGAACAGACGGACGGACAAACATTCATTTATATATATATATATATAGATGTAAACAGTGATTCTGGAAAGCATACTATGTAAAACCAAACACAAACACTACCAACACAAACCGAAAGAACCCGTTACCCGAACACATTACAGTCGCTTGCTTAACATGTCGGCTTTATTCGTCGGCTTCGGTTCAATAAACAACTTTTTTAATAAGCCAAAAGCGTGAGAAAGCGTAGAAGACTAAAAGATGCTTCATTCGTTGGTTTAAAGATAAAAAGATGTCAACAAAAGTAAGACAAATTTTTATTCTACAATGTATATACCTGTTGTGCTGGATACACATTTAATTCCATTTTAGCTGAAGTATTGCACTAGAGCTCGTACCAAGCAGAGTTTAAACAACAACCATTGCTAACCAAGCATCTACACATTTATTTCGTTACGAATGTCTCGTTGACTCTTGACTCCGGACATTTGCAAAGAGTAACTTCGTTTGACATATTTGTAGTTGACGCTAACGATCTACCAAACGAGATACGCGGAAAAGTGTTCTTGCAAATTTATCATTTGTTCTTACTTTTCTTTATAAGCTCGCCGTATTCCTCGCTGTAGCTGCAATGTATAATTTTGAAGCGGCCTATTAAAATAGCAGTACATCAATGTAATGTGATCCTTTTTAAAGCTATTAGTGTGCATTTTGAAAATAATCATGATTTATTAACCCCCGAAGGCCAAAAGGGGGCTCTTGATGGTCTTTTTTTACATAATGCAAGTCGCAACACATAATGTCGAGCATTTTACACATCCTCATCCATGCACACGTCTATATTGGAAGTTCACTATTTCAACATCCAAGAAAGCTGTTTCCGGATTGGCTCTATCACAACGGCATAACATTCGTACAACCTGATTAGTTGAAAGGTGTATATTGTTGACGTTACTATACCAATGTGTCAAAAACTTTGCTCCACGATTTGTTGAAATGTAGTGGTGTTATACACGATCCGATGTCACTCGCAAAGTCACATATATCCTGACAGTTCGTGTATTGACAAAAAAGTCAAATGCGATGCTTCATTGCCTTCTCCTGGGCAGCTTTTCCGAAAGGAATGCTTTCGGTTTATTTAGCTAGCCTAGATGAGGTTTTGGCTCAGTGCTGTTTTCCTGGCAAGAAAAACGCTATATTAGTTATTTTGTTTGAAGTAACAATATTGAATAACAGTCAAACTCACTGCAAAGTGCCACATGAATTAGCATAAATATGTGCGGGAGTTTTCTAAGGTGAGCTTTACTTCTGTTTTCTTTCTCAGTGTGATAAGTTGGCCGTAAAATGTTAATTGTTACATGTATTTTGTGTTAATCTTTGTCATAAACAGAACGATGATTTCAATGCAATAAAATGCAAGTATTGTCGAACAAACTAGCTTAATATATAGTAAACCATGGATCTCTCGGAGAGCCTAAAAATACCTATATCGAAAGCCCATTCTTCGCAGCCAGGAAACAGTGCGAGCGGCTCATCTAGCGATCAAGGTGCCGGCTATATTACCGAGAAGCTGTATATGCTGTTACAACTTTATCTGCAAAATAAAGGCTGGAGTCCGTCGGTAGAGTTGCTGCAGTGTTTTGCAGAACTGAAAGATACTCCCATTCTGCCGAGCGCTGCCTATTTGCAGGTGCTGGCAAGTCGTGTTGGTTTGGACAATCAGGGCCGTTTAGTGTTGCGAGAATCGGGTAAGATCGTACTTCCGTACGAGCATTTCGCTAACGCCGTCATGCTGAAACACATGTCAGGGCCACATGGTTTGCATTTAAGCATCGAAGCGACAGTTCGGGCGGTAATGGATTCATACACGATCGGCCGAGAAAACTTCGGCATGGAGAAGGAGTTTATCGTAGAGGTGGTACAATCGTGCCCCAGTCCTGCCTGTCGTTATTATAAGGGACAAATTGGCGTCGTGCCGTTCATCGATCAATCGTTCAATCCTGCTTCACACATTACCTCCGACTATTTATCGCACCTTCACCAGCTTGGTCCTAACGGGGGCCCAATCGATATAAGCGCAGCCGATGGTGTAGGAAAGGGCATTATGTCGCAAATGAAACTATCTAAATCAGCATCATCACCCCAACATCAATCGCATGTGAACGCTGCCATTTTTCAACAGCAACAAAACCGCTCCACCACGCAGAAATCATTCGATAGTTTTGCCAACTTTTCCAACGTCGACAAACAGCGAATGATGCAGTTGCTGGATAAACAGAAACACTTCGATACGGTGCAGTCCAGTCATGTAGGCGCGCAAGCAAGTCATGCGCAGGTGCTAACAGGAAGCTCAGGAGCAAATCCGATAGGTGCAGCCGTGGTCAACAAACAGCCGCAGGTTGTGGCAACAGCGAATCTACTTCAGCAGCAGCAACCGCAACCACTAGGGCTGACACAGCAACCACAACCAACTGCGGTGGTGTCGAGTTCGGTTGCACAGCATCATCATCATCATCAATCACAGCAACAGCCTAAGTCACACCAACATGCAGGACTGCAAACAGTCTGTAACGTTCAACAACAAATTATTTCACCAATGCTGGGCCAATCAAATACACCGGGCAGTTCGATTACTAGTCAGCATCAGCAACAGCAATTATCAATACAGGCGCACTTAAATCAACCACCGTTACAAACGGTTAACATGGATACAGGCCACAAATTGTCTGATTACATGCGAGGAGCAGTAGATCCACATGAAAACATCACTACTAGCAAGGAACTGCTTGCATTGCACAGTGGTGCATGGAACCAGGATCGAGATGGTATCATAATAAGCCAAGATAAAATCATACGAGCCTTTAGCGAACTGATGCGTAACATCTCAAAGATGAAAACATTCATTAGACCAAGCATGTGCAAGCCATATGGAAAGCAGTCAGAAAGTTTGCAGAAAAGTAAGGCGAATATAATGAATTATCATGAATTAATGAAATAATTGTATTAATATTTTCAGCGCTCTTCGACACAATTCAACTCCTACAAATGTTGCGCAATTGCTTACCGGCACCGCATATTCCTGTTTCGTCCTGGAAAGGCGAATCGAACACACTCGACAACGGCAACTCTGAGACAACCATGAACTAAATATGGCCCACAATGTTCACCATGCACTAAACTAACAAAACATAATAACCAACTAATGCCACGATTATATGTCATTCTTTCTTCATTTGTGTCTTATTTTCAATTCTCCAATTCAATTCATCTCTCCATGGTCTTTTTTTTATGACGACTAACCATACTCTCGTAATTACTCATTCATTTTCCTCGATCGTACAGTGGAGATTCTGGAGACTCTAAGTATTTATTCAATTATTTATTGTTTTGCTAAACATATGATTATTGTATAGGTTACTGGCCGATGGATTGAGTGAATGAATGAAACGAAAGCAATCTAATAATGGTTTTAAACGCAACTATAGTACGGAACCTATGTATCAGCGCATCGCTTCTTAATATAAATGAGAATCTTTATTTATCATTTTTACACTTTTCTTATCGCCGGAGTGTATTTTTGCGTTACCAAATTGCATGCAGAAGCGCAACAAAGGAATGGTGCGGTCCATTTTAACCGTGATTTAGATTTACCAACTCGTGAATTCATCAATCGCTTTACAAGTAGGCAGTAGTGTAACTGATAGCGATCATATCTATACACATCCACTGTGATTCAAATTGGTATATTATGATGTGGAAAATGGCATAATTTATTAGTTGTTCATCTTCATAACCCAATTAGTGCCATGTACTCTTAACATTTATGTATAAGTTAGAAAGTGTTTGGTATATCGGGATAAAGTAGATGATTCGCTCAACGCTTTTTGCATGTTTTGCAAGCATAACCTGCATAGCATAAATGAAAAATGATCTTTGATCAGCCGTATATGTCCAATAATACTGATATTCTTATTGAATAATGTTTTTTGTGTGATCGTAAACAGAAATATGCAAATAATAAAATAAATTCAAACTTACATCATTCTTTCAAGACATCTGGTTTCAGAAAAGAAATATTATTTTCTCCGAATATTCTTCTTATTTGGCGTTACGACCGCTGTGCGATCTTAGCCTGCACCAGAGACAATGTAAATATCTCTGGTGCTATTCGCAACAGTTCATTTTTACGGGTGGAGTTTGTTAGCCCCGCGCCAACCCCTGTCACGCCGGTATCGGGAATCGAAACCATGGCCGGCTGCGTGACAACCGGCCCCGGGATTCGAACCCAGGCCAGCTGCGTGACAGCGAAGAGCGTTACTGACTGCTCTATCAGCGGGCATCAGCGTTGTCTATATATAAAAAAAAAAAAACTGAATATTCTTTTAATAATTACATATTTTTCAATACATTTCCATACATTACATTCATTACAATTTACAATTTGCATACATACGCTATTCAGCGACGTACGACTTTTGCATTTTATTTAAATTTTAAAAGTTTCCACCAGTCGTAATTAAGCACTATAATGCGGTGTGATTGTCGCCGTTGTTTAGCGCTTAATGACTAGCATAGCTATACTCTTGTGTCGTGATATATTTTTGTTACGTACGGAGGATCTATCGTGCGAAGCAACGTAGGTCTCAGTGTTCTCACGTACTTCCACAGATTCCAGCTTCTATGTTGAAACACCGGAGACCGTTTCAACAGCTGTGATGATGCATATGATACAATTATTTTTATTGTTCTCTAATTGTTAGATAAAAGAAGATATCAGACGAGCCACACTTTAGTCACACAGTATCGTCGTGTTTTTCGCTATTTGTGCTTGTCGCTAACGATTCCTTTGCCTTAGCTCCTTTTCGTAAGGGCACCACATCGAGCAGCGTTTGCAACCAAGCCCGGCCTTGGTGAATGCTAAGCAGTATCTCAAATACTTGGTTAATAGTCAGTATTGTTCGTGTTTTAAAATCGAGATACTCAACTAACGGTAACCGTGCATGGCGTATTCCGTAACTTTCGGCCAATCTGTGACAATGTCCCTTGTATTGATTATGATCAACCAGTCCTCCGATCACGTACACGTGGTCTGCTTCAATGCCCTCCAGCACATTATCCGACTCACTGGTCAAGTAGATCAGCTTCTCGCGTGGAAAAATGTCAAGAAAGTGCTGGCTGTTAATTCGAACATCCCAGTGGTTGTAGCCATCGTAACGATCGAGATGCTTTTTCACTGCTCCATCCTCAACTATGCCGGTAAAATAGAGCGGAATAGGGTTTTCAGCCCTTCGGTTTAACGTGTATATGCGCAGCAGCTGCTTTACACACTTGGCTACATCTTTCTCGATCATTAAGCCATCGAAACTAAGATCAACGGCCACTTCGCAGGTAGCCTTGCTATAGTCGATCTGCCTCAGCTTCAACTCTTTTCGACTTGGACCGCTTCGCACGGGAAGCCCCCGTGCAATAGCTTCCACCTTTTTTATCTTATGTTTTTCCCTTTCTTTCAACCGTTTTTGCTTTTTCTTTTCCTCCCAGGTGACTAATTTCAACATTTTTTTTCGCTGCCGTTTGGACAAACTGGAAGAGTCATCAGGTGTTTCGCATACATGTTGCTGTACTTCATTGTTTGCGTCCAGGCCATCCACGACCGCTGACTCTGCTACGCTGTTCCCACTCATTTGAATCGGAAATTTCCCCAAGTGGTCTGTTAAGTTAACTCTGAAATAAGCACAAATCAAAACAGACTTTTTGTAGCAGTATTCAAAATGGTAAGTCATTTTTCTTTAGCCTTCTAGGAACGGACTGGGCCACATTGTAATAAAAATAGACAAATAAAAATAAATAAATAAATAAATAAACATCAAAATGCTCCGCGGACATTCATTCCAGATCCTCGCCAGTTGGATGTTGTTTGCCGAACTATGTGAAATAGACTATTCTCTGCAGCAATAACACAGCGAATGCACAAGATGATCGCAGAAACCAGTGTGGTGATCAACGCTTGGCGCAGATGCAAAACGTGGTCATGCATGTTGTTTTCCTTTCCTTTCATCACACATGTCACATTCAACGATGCCCATGTTCGTTCCTGCATATTCGGAACAGCTGGTGTGACTTGAAATGAAACATCGAGTCATATTGGCCTATTCGCCAGTGGTGCATCGAATTCGTTCTTCTTACTTGGTGTTTTTCAACGGGTTACCTTGATGAACTACAAAACCACGAGTAAAAGACCTTGCCGAAGCTAACCCACCGTCGTTACGAACACATTTTTACTAGAAACCCTAGCAGATTGCCAAGTGAAAATGCTAATAGTTTGAATGTATTGGTGAGTTGGCTGATAAACATTGACTGCTTACAGACGAGAGAAAAACGATCATTTTCCTGCAGTCTGTCAAAACTAGTAAATTGTTTATACTGCAGCGATTTGCTTTTGTGGGACTGAAAAAACAAGGCCACGACAGTCGTGGCCGCTTAGTTCGTTATGAATCCATTCAAAACATTAACTACCTTCGCTGTTTTAGTATCAACTTTATATTCTATCTCTATATCCCATATTCATCACATCTAGAGAAGGCATTATGTATGTTTTATTTTTGTTTTTGGTGAATCTTTAAACGACGGGTCAGAATCGCTACGCCTTGTAAAAGGGCAGTATTTTCTGGCATCTCCACCGTATTTCTTGTGATTCATGTAAAGGCATCGCAACGCTTAACCTAATCTGTTTGCATTGTAGCCAGTTTGTTTTTCTGTGTTTTCTATCATTGAACCACCATGCATAGACTACGAGACCAATGTCATCACTGTCAACGTTTTTCTTACGCCATCAGTCCATCTCTTGGTTTCGAGGGGAGGGATTTTTGTATCGATATTTGAGACTTCCGACGCCTTTGTCAATTCGGTTTTTATAAAACATTGTTTACTGCCTCTTCGATAAACTAAGGTTCCTTTCGCTGCGCGGATTAGGAACCCTTGCAGGTATGTACAATGCCGGCCTACTACTAACACACCCTTTACAGATAGCCCGCGTCGCGTCTGTCGTGTTTAGTTCGTGTATTTATTATTTCACTTGTGCTTGTGGCTCTCGTGTCTAGTGCGCTACCATTAATCAGATTTAAAATTTACGCATTAGTCATACTTGAGTATAATGCTTGCAGAACCAGGCTTACCATATTCGATTGCGCTTGTTGAAAAAACCTAACTCCAAGCATCCTTTTATTGTGGTTTAGCTCCCACGTGAAATGGCGTCCGGCTCGACCTTGCAGAAAGCTATAGATATTGTGACCAAAGCTACGGAAGAGGATAGAAATAAAAATTATGATGAAGCCCTCCGGTTGTACGAGCACGGCGTTGAGTACTTTCTCCATGCAATCAAATGTAAGTGACACAGGAACTATGTCGTTTATTGGTCCAATTACTCTGCAGTTAATTTTTGTTGTTGGTTTTTTCAAAGACCCTGTACTGAATCTAGCTCCCTCGGTGTGGTTTTCATTGCCTGTTGCTTCCGTATTTTCAGATGAAGCACAGGGTGACAAAGCGAAGGACTCGATACGAGCTAAATGCTTCCAGTACCTTGACCGGGCGGAAAAGTTAAAGGCGTATTTGAAAAAGGGCAAGAAGAAACCGGTTAAGGATGGCGACGGACCGGCCGCAAAGGAAGACAAGAAGAACGACAGCTCCGACTCGGATTCAGATGATCCGGAGAAAAAGAATCTTCAGAGTAAGCTTGAAGGTTCAATCGTTATCGAGAAGCCGAATGTGAAGTGGTCTGACGTAGCGGGTCTCGAGGGAGCTAAAACAGCCCTCAAAGAGGCGGTTATTTTGCCCATTAAATTTCCACACATGTTTACGGGAAAACGCATGCCCTGGAAGGGAATACTGTTGTTTGGGGTGAGCCAACAGAGAAATCTATCTCGAACGAATAATTTAACCGTTTATAATTGTTTCCCTTACCGTCATTTCTGCTTAGCCTCCCGGAACGGGAAAATCGTACTTAGCGAAAGCGGTCGCAACTGAAGCAAACAACTCGACTTTCTTCTCCGTCTCGAGCTCCGATTTGGTCTCGAAGTGGCTCGGTGAATCTGAAAAGCTTGTGAAAAACCTTTTTGAGCTCGCCCGCAGCCACAAACCGAGCATCATCTTCATCGACGAAGTAGACTCACTCTGCTCCGCTAGGTCGGACAACGAGAGTGAAAGCGCACGACGCATTAAGACAGAATTTTTGGTGCAAATGCAGGGCGTTGGCAGCGACAATGAGGGCATCCTGGTGCTAGGAGCAACCAACACACCTTGGATTCTCGATTCCGCCATACGTCGTCGATTCGAGAAACGCATTTACATCCCGTTGCCGGACGAGAATGCTCGCCTCGTGATGTTTAAGATACATCTTGGCAGCACGGCCCACACACTGACGGAAGAAAACTTACGTACATTAGCAGCCAAAACGGAAGGATTCTCCGGTTCGGACATTTCGATTGTTGTGCGGGAGGCACTTTTTCAACCGGTCCGGAAGGTACAGACAGCAACGCATTTCAAGCAGATTACAGGTCCATCGCCAGTGGACAAGAAAACAATTTGCAATGATTTGTTAGTACCGTGCAGCCCTGGCGATCCAGGCGCGATCGAGATGACGTGGATTGATGTACCAGGTGACAAGCTGTATGAGCCACCTGTAACGATGGTAAGTTAGCCAGATAACATAAACTCCAACAATATAAACTCTAACACGGTAAACATTTGTTCGTAGACCGATATGCTGAAATCTCTGGCTAGCACGAAACCGACTGTTAACGAGGACGACATGAAAAAGCTTGATAAATTCACCGAAGATTTTGGTCAAGAAGGCTAATATAGCTGAGTTCTTTCAATGAATTGCAATGCAATTGATGCCCCCTTTCTTCCTTTCCATACACAATCGACCCATCACTCCAACAGAAAAAAACTAATATCTACTATTACCGACTACACAAGAGAGGCATAAACAGGAATTTATGCCAAGCATTGGAAAGTAATACCCTGTATATAGGAGTGAAATACATACTCTGTTATTTTCTGTCAACAACTTTCTGTCCTTTTTTTGGTGCAACTTTCTGTCCTGTTGTTGAGAATTTGTTGCGAAAAAATAATACATATTTAATACAATACACAACAATACGCATGCAAATATAATAAGTGTTTGCAACCTACTTCATGTAGAAGGAAGGTAGAGTAGGAAAAAACCATTTTCGGGTTCCTCAACTTTAAAGTCGGCAAGGAGCCGGTGCACCGTGTTAACGTTTAACGCTCGAAGTGTCACCAAGTCAGGAACTGACGGGGACCTACAGAGACATAGACTCAGATCTCTTCCTGGTTGATACAGTGATTTCACATAAAATAACACGCCCACGTACAACGCACGAGAATGACACGCACGCTGATGACACGGAAATGTTAGGTCTAAGGTTGTCCGGTGTAACTCAAGCTTACATAAGGATTGAGCAAACCGTGGACAAAATTGGTCTTCGAGTCGAGAAGGACACCAAACTCGTGGTTCCCATCTCTTCCATTGAAACCGACTATTTGTTTGTACACCGTAGACGGATGATCCACGAACGGACGAACCGGGTTTGAATTACTTTGCTAGTGCATGACTGTGCTTTTCAGGTCACAACTCAGAAAAAATATTGTTTTGAGAATGTGACAGCATGTTCAGTAAAACTAGTGCCTGTCGCCAAACAGCTGCAGAGTCCAAGTGATGTCGAAACAAACGATTTGATGCCTTTTAAATAACCAGCTTCGATCAAACTGCTGGAGATATGACATTACAAACCATCCATCATGAAAAAAGTATGCTACAAGAAAAAGAGAACGGTGCTACTGAAATGGCAAGTAGTACATAGATTTAATCTATGATCTACATAGATCAATTTCATTTCAATTCATTCGCTAGTTTTCAAATAGCAAGTGACATACTTTTATTTTGCTTTTTCACATAAGTATGCTTTTACAGAATACAGAAACAGCAATGATAAAGATTAGGAAGGCCTTTTAGACTCATTCATAATTTCCATTACATTTGCTAACAGAGTGTGCTGCGTAAACCGTTGGTTAATGTACTTGTACTGCCCTACCTTTAGTTTTTGGGTTTATCATGTTTGTTTGTATGTTTTCTGTTTTATTGTTTTTGCATTTTAAACAAACCATGATCTACCCTTGCAAACGTTTATGCCATTAGTTTCATGATGTACGGGAATGCATGCGTAATTGAGTTTGTGTAATGATGCATTTTGTATGTGTGTATGTACGAGTATGTAAAGATCTGCATCGTTCGTTTTAATATTAGTTTTTGTTCTGAATTTTTTAGTGTTTTGTTTTGTTTTGTTAAGCAATGATCCTCCACAGTTTGCCTTTTATATTTTGTTTGTTTGCTGTTTGCTCTAAAGCCGCCATTACAATAGTGTATTTTATTTATCTACAACATTGTTATGTTTGATTTTTCCAATCCTAATTTCATTTTGCTTTAATTTTAATTTTTTATACCTCTCCACACACTCTACTTTTCATGCTAATCTCATACCTCCATTTCTCATAACATGATGCTAGTTCGTTCAAATCGTCAATGAGTAGGTGTATTTGGTGTATTTGTTTGGTTATGATCCTTCAACTCGACACGAGTGTTCATCCAACACCGCTTTGATTTATAATTTCCTTTTATATTGCTACTTAACTGCGATACATTCGCCCAACAATAATTAATTCATCTCCGTAAATGTTTTGTTTTCGCTTATGGTCGTCACTTCCTCAGCTGCTACAGAAGACGGATATATAAATCGATTACTGCTAGTCGTGCTTCGGATATATGCGAATAGATAATAACAAATGTTCTCTTCGTCCGCACAAAGGCTGAACAAACTCACTACAAAAACGAATAGTTTTTCTATGGGTTTTTTATTGTTAGTAACAAGTAATAGGGGTAGGTAGCATGACGAAGAGGTAAAAGCAATAGAAGCATACGTTATCGTCTTTCTACAGGCGTTCTACAGGGCAAAGATGATAAATAATCATTTTTTCGTTCTGTTAAGTTTTGTAAAAAACGTACAAGTTTTGATAACAATATAAACTGCTGCTTGTTACTGCGGTTATCTATTCCGAATTTCCTTTTGTATTTATATTTGGTAGAGAAAATTGTACCTTCCGTAAAATACGATGTACACATCGAATGTGATGAAACGTAAAAATGCAACTAAGAATAACAGAATAAAATAAGTAGTTTCTCTTGGTTTTTCGATTTCTCGTTATAGAATATGTCAACACCTACAGTTCTATTAGCTTTTTACCCATATTGTTGACTCACGCAGTTTGCATTTCGCTTATAATTCTTGGTGACATATATCTGTGAGTGTGTCTGAGTGTTCTGTGTATGAATTTTTGTGTTATGCTTTCATATTCTATAAGCTTGCGTTGTTTTAAGCTGGGTATCTTGTTTTCTACCAATTCTCAATTGGATGTGTATTTTTCCCTACCTCTGCAAACAAAGCCCTAGCCCACTGTTTGTGTATTTACTTTGTTTACTTTCCTCATTTTTGACTCTATAGATTGATAGTATAATCCGTTTCACGTGAGTGTGTGTCTTGCTTTACTTACTTATCCGGCAGCTGTAGCTGTTTAGTGGTCCTGGACTGCAACAGAAATGTTCACCACTGCTCACGGTACAGCGCGTTCACCCGCCAATTCGTTCAACCGATCGTTCTTGCATCGCTATCGCTACAGTCACGCAATTCTAAACGGAGCATACCCACGTTCCCGCTGTCCTTCTGGACGGCCTAAGAGTGTTCGAGATGGTTCTTCGCCTGGTATTCTCGTGACGTGACCAGCCCACCGGAGCCTGGCGATAAATATACGCTGGACGATAGTAAGGTCGTCGTACAGTGTGTATAGTTCGCTCCTCCATTGTCCCTCCCCCACGGGGCCAAAAATCAATCTGAACATTTACCTCTGGACATGGCTAAGAGGGTTTCGTCAGTTTTGGACAGAATCCATGTTTCAGAAGCCTATGTGCGCACTGGGATTATAAAGGTTATGTATAATCCCAGTTTTGGGCGTCTCGACACGAGATGTGAGCGAAATAGTTTCGTCAGAATGTAGAATGACCTGTTGACTGCTAGCACTATAGCGCAAAACCTCTTGTTTGTCATTGTCAGTGCTAACCTTTGATCTTAGATAGGTGAAGCTAGGTACGTCTTTGAACTTACGGTGGCGAACGTCACTCCCACGTATGAGTCCTGACGTTGTTAGTCGGGCTGTTGATGATACCCCCATGAATGTGCTCGCTCTTGAGTTGCAGACCGATATTGTGCACAGTTTGCCAAATCCCTATGTGAGCCTGAACTTCGCCCTATAATTTCTATATAATCAGCAAAAGGTCAGAATCTGGCTGAAATGGAAGTAGATGGTCCATGAAGTCTCCACTCCAGATTCCCGGATGGCCCGCTCCAGCGCGATGTTGAAAAAAGAAACAGACTAGACCGTCCCTTTAGCGCAACCCCTTTTTGGTAGCGAAGTGATAGGAAGCTTGCCATCTCCCCTCACCTGGCTTGTAACGATGCTCGAGGTAATTCTCCCAAGTTTGGTGAGTTGGGCCGGTATTCCGCCATGGTCTGCAATGTTACTCTAGCTGTGCTGTTCTATTCGGCCTTGAAATCAACGAAAAAATGGCAAGATGAAAATCTGATCAGTGGTAAATCCTTTTCTTCGGTTACCGCTTCCCTAAATCCTCTCCGATGGTTACCAACTATCTCATCATCGTAAAGGACTGATCGTTCCTGCACAACGTGGGAGAAGATCCCGTAGGCGGTATTCGGCTATAGCCATAGTTGCTATACACACCATATTTGTGTATAGGGTAGATGATGCCGAGATTCAAGGTCACAAGGCATCGATTCGCTATCCCTTATCCAAACTATAATTTGATGAATCTCATGCTCCATTCTCTCCACCATTCTTGGTTCAAGAACTCGACCACTATCCTGTCGGTGCCTGGTGCTTTGTTATCCGACTTTGCTATGAACCTTCGAGTCTCTGCGATACACGGTGGCAGAAGCACATTTCTGTCCGCCAGTGGAGCTTCTGCTTGCTCGGTAATTTGGTCACTGAGTAATTTTAGTTCATCCAAATTTTGGGGCTACCGCGAGATTAGCTTTTGCTGATTACTGATCAGATTTCGAACCTTGTCAGAACTGCAAGTGATCGTAGGACGAAGTTGTGTCGGTGACCTGTTACCGTTTGAAAGAATTGTCTGGTGTAATGGTGTAGGTTCATAACGCACTCATTTCCACGCACTAACGTTTTCCTCAAGTTCACGTAGTCTTCGGCCTTTCTTCTTCCGACAATGGTTACTTTTTCATATGTTTCATTTTTCCTTTGCTTCCCTGAGCTTTTAGTATTCACTTACGCTATGCCGCGTTATGTGCTCATCACGCGTTCTGTTCCGTCACATCTTTGCATTCAACCTTGTCAGACCAACCACATTTGGTCTTTCCACGAAGTGAACTCAAGACTTTTTAGACACAGTTCCTAATACATGTTTTAGGATGCGCCATCCTCTCGCTCGCACTGATCTCTCCGTTTACTGGTCTGTATGTCTCACTTTATATAGCATCGTTGGCAACGAACCTGTCGTTAAAAATTGTCAAAATATGTATGCTTTGTTGGCTCAATCCAGCTGGTTTGTTTGTTAGTTTGTGTTTTCGTAACAATGGTACCATGCAGGGACATTTTATATTTTTAAGTTTTCACAAAACCTGTGTTTTCATATTTTTATAATCCCACACAAACACGGCCGCTCATTCCAATTTCCTCTCGTTGAATTACGCTGTTTCTGTTTCATTAATCTACTGCATGTTTTGAATCACGCGTAGCACAGTATTAGTTTTTTTTATTTTTGATCCTCCCGTCTTAACAAGTTGCTTCCCTGCCTATTATCCATTGCAAACAAGTGTCTTTTTCCCTCACCAGTTTCTACAGAGCGTATTATCTCTATACATTTGTTGTAATTATTATTATGTTAAATGATTTGAATGGTTGTCCTTCATCGCTAACGAGAACTTTTTTTCTCAATTTTATCCCAATTTATCCTGTGTCACGTTCTGTACGATCTTTTGATGCTCTCGACTGCCCCGTCCTATCTCGACCATCGTACGGCCATATGATGGTAAAAATAGGACACCGTTCATGAATGGGGGCACCGTTCACCGCCCAAGGCGCACCACTCTAGTTAATTAAACTTTATTTGTTACCCTCACTATACATAACTTTGCCCAGCAGCACGCCCACGATGCACATGAAAACGGCAAGTATAGCACACGGCAAGACCATGGCTTCCCCCTGCTGTTGGTTATCGGTCAACGGAGGTGGTGAGTACGTATTTTGAAAATGAACGGGCGCAACAGCCGCAGTTCTAGCAGCAGCAACTAGACCTGGCTCCTTGGCCCTACCGTCAACCTGCAAACGAAGTTGTAGTATTTGTTCCTGAAACCAAAAAGAAAGCAATGGGATTTAAAAGATGCGATGTTTCTTCGAGAATGGCAACGATAATTCAGAGACAATTGATTCAGTTCAGTGGTACCCTGAAAGCAAACCAATCCAAATGCAATGGAATTTGGTGTCGTTATTCCATATTGTTTCAACAAGATTTAAAAATTATTATATTATTTAATTTCTTAATAGTGACATTTTATGATCTATAATAAATCTTTTCGAAAACGAATTTCAAAAACTATTTTACCACATAATAAAAGCATTTTTAACGTCTTTTAAAAGGTATGTTTCGAAGGTTACCAATATTTTCAGTCTAAGTTTAAGATTTATACCCACCTTCAACTGCAGATTTTCCTGGCGTAAAGCACGTTCATCTTCTTTTAGTTTCTTAAACGCTCTTAGAAGTGAGCTATCTTCATCCACTAGTTCTTCTTCGTTTTGACTACAGAAATTGCCGAGTTTCATCTGACTTGGAAACGTTCCAGTTGTTTCATTACGCTCCACTACAGCTGTAGTAGAAAAATAAATACTCGTCAAAAAGATGAACTGTAGAACCAACGAAAGAAAACACTTACTATTAGATGCTGATGCGCTATTAATCGGAACAGATGCATTCGGTGCCGGCTGGTTCGGTTCTAGAGGACAATCGAACACGCATCGCAGCTTCGAATCCATTAATTTTTCCGGAAACTTCTTCCATAGATCCTCCAAATTGATTTCTTCATCATCTGGCTTTACCATCGACTGTACCATAAACTTGTGCTTGTTTTTTTCATTCGAATCGAAAATGAATGGTTGCAGAACGACTATGATGTAGACAAAAAAAATCAGTTATTACAGGCTCTAGTATTCAGTAAGCATCGATAAGAGTAACAACTTACTAGCAATTTCTTGGGATTCACGTGGTTCCAGTAAGCCCGAGTTTGGCCGCACACAGTACTTTTTCGGGGCGGTGGTTTTGATTTTAAAATAAATGTCGTGATCGGTTGGGTTCGTAAGGCGCATATACGAAGCCACCGCAGTTCTGAATGGTCCTAAAAATTGTAAAGAATCGCGTTGATGATGAGTAATTATGAAAATTTGGTTTCTTTCACACCGTCCGCATAACAATATGGTTTTTGGCGACACTTATTTTGATTGAAGATGTAGTATTTCGATGACGTTGGATGTTGATTGTCCTTTAGGTTTGAATTACTAGAATAGGCAGGGGAGAGGGATGAAGGATCCGCAAAACAGCAAATTGATCGCAGCAATCATCAACTATGGACTTGTTTTTTTGCCTTGTTTTTTATTATCCTTTTTTCACATCCACTTACAACGCTCACGAAAGAGCAATGTAAAGGAACTTAAACGGCCCGCTAGTTATTTCTAATACTTGTTTTTTTTTTGTAAAGGATAGATAATTTCTATAAAAACTAATATCATTAAAAGCGTATATATGTAAATTTGTATGACATATTTGTTGCAAAAAATACGTATACATTTGATAAACACCTATATACATACAATCCTGTAATTACTAGTAAAAAAACCGTCATTTGACGGATATTTATCCGCAACAATGACTATCGCTTCTTAGGATAGGGTGTGTTAATGCACAACACGCAAGCTGATAGATATCAAAGTCCACTACCTTCCCCTTCCGTTCGCCGGATCACTCCTGCATTATCATACTCGACCAAAAAGCCGCGACCACCAAACTTTCCCATTGTTCATTGTTTATGGGAAAAAAATGTGTCTATAATGCATGAAGTGATAGTCGTGGAACCAAGGGAATAGGAATCAGTCTGCAATGATCCTGCGGGATTTGTGTCCAGCGCTTTACGCAACGCCAGCGCCATTATGGAAGAGCACGCCGCTTTGTAGCCCACATTGGTGTTTGCCTATAAAAACGGAAAATATCTTACCCTGGAACTTGAGCTCGTTTGCCGGTTCAATAATTAATAGTTGAGCAGGCTTCGCCATGTTTGAAGCAGTTGGAAAGGCCTCGCAGAACACAAGCACTGTGGCACAGACAATAATGTTCGATATTCCGCTTTTTTTCTGAAACCTCCTTTTCCGCGTCACGATCTCATTTAAAGTTACCAAGCCTTCGTTGAGCTTACAATGGCCAGCGACAGGGACGGCCCCGTTTTGCAGGGCACTACGAAAACACTGAACAGAAAATATTATTTTTACACGAGAAAAGATTGTTCAACAAACTCACGCAGCGCTGCGCTGACTGCTGAAATATTTGCTGGTTGGCAGTCGCTAACAGGGCTGCCAAATTAGTTTTCCTCTCGCGCCTTTTCTTTCTTTCTTACGTTTTCCAATCAGCATGATGGGATGGCAGGGTTGCACACTGTAAGTTAATACCGAAACCGAACCTATCAATACTAAAGATAGTTGTTCGCCCGCATCGCCGCACAAACAACAGGAACGGCCCGTTGTGCACCGCACTAAGAAAACACTGAACAGAAAATATTATTTTTACACGACAAAAGGCTCTTCAACAAACTCAAGCTGCCGCTAACAGGGCTGCCAAATTAGTTTTCCTCTCGCGCCTTTTCTTTCTTTCTTACGTTTTCCAATCAGCATGATGGGATGGCAGGGTTGCGCACTGTAAGTTAATGCCAGACGTTTCAATACTAAAGGCAGTTGCTCACTCACATCGACGCACAGTGGCTTTAGAAACACCAGGTAACGGTCAATCGTAGTCTGTTAGTTCGTTTGAAACCAAACAAAAACATGAACAATGTAGCGACAACCTTATTCGGCGTGTTGTATACAACTAAGTCGCCATGCAGTGGTATTTATGATGACGGAGACAGTTGTTTATATTTTTAATGAGTTTTTAATGAACTGTAGAATGTTGACTAAGCATCACTAAACTTTTCCTTACGCCAAGGTGCGTCATAACGGCCGGGTAAATGTCTTTATACAATACGCATTCACTGGTTACTGGCGCAGTATTATCCTACTATTTGTGATTGAGAAAATTTCACTCGTAGCAATCGTGTCTTTCACAGACTTTCACTTTCACGATCAACCGTAAAGGATTTAAAAAATCCGCATCTCCAACTCGACGGGGTAAGATTTAGATTCGCGGCAATCTAGAGTGATGTTTAACCCTGTATGCTTTGCAGCTGACGGGAACAGTTATCAATAACTACGTTGCGATGTTGGATAGGTTTATTGTTTGATTACATGCAAAATTCTGCGACAAAAATGTCACTGCTATGCAATACTGGCGATTGGTTTACCTTGGGACAAGGAAATGCGTTCAGGTAAAACAAATAAAAGAACCGATTAGAGATCACTCTTCCGGCGCTTATCGGTATGACTAAGTTATTAATTCTTGTTTTAGAAAAATCGAACTGTACGCGATGGAATGGCCACCGAACGTCAATCTGGATAACATGATGGTTCACGCCGCAGCATATGGAGGGCCGATTGTCGTAATGAAAGATCCGAAATCGTTCATTAAGATAGAGAGTGGAATAAGTGCCAGACCGATGATCTTATATATATTCAACTGTGTGGGCAAACTTCTTTCGTCGATCAATGTAATATCAGACCTCTTTTAGAGAGTAACAAATGTCTTTTTTTGGCTTGCATTGACCCTTATCCTGACCCGGTGCTATATTTTAGTGGGATTGCGGTGTTCTTGTTAGAATTGGATGGTCAGATGCGGAAGAGTTGGTTGCCGTGCAGGACGACGGCACCATCTTCATCTATGACATGTTCGGTAACTTTGTACACAAATTTAGTATCAGTAAGGACGTGACCGACATAATCGATGCACGCATTTTCACCTCCGCCTCCGGCACTGGCGTAGCCGTACTGACTGCAAGTTTGAAAATCTACGTACTGAATAACATTAAGGACCCAAAGTACCGGCCTTTGTCCGATTTGCTAAGTATGTTCATCGGAGGCTACTTGCTACATACATTGTGCGACGAAAACCCATTCATGAAACCATTAACCTTCTTTATTTCTGCAGACTTTTCCGCCGGACTTACTTGCTGGGAGGTAATTTCGAGAGACCGCACCACAGTCTGTTTAATAGGAGGTCATGGGCACGACGTAACAATTGCTCGGTATGGCGATACTACACTCACTGCAATTCCGGTGACAATGAAAACCGAGTTCAAAACGATCACGGCCATGTGTGCGTCTTTCGATCATCAGCACTTAGCACTATACACCAGCTCCGGCTGCCTTTGGATGGGATCCTCTGATCTAAAACAAAAATATTGCGAGTTTACAACGGGAAGAACTGAAAAACCTCACCAATTGGCTTGGTGCATTGACGGGAGTGCTGTGTGCGAATCGCAGGCAATGATCATTAGCTTCTCAAATCTCATAATGATTGTAGGTGCAACGGGAGAGTCTAGCGTTTACACGTATGATTCATCCCTGTCACTTGTCCAAGAAATGGACAGCGTGCGTGTACTGAGTAGCACCAGTCACGAATTAATTCAAAAAGTACCGAATAGTACAAGCAAAATTTTTGGCATCAACATCTCCGAACCAGCGAGCTTTCTGTTCGAGGCACACCGGAAGTTTCGGGAACGAAGCCACCAGTCAGACGAGTATTTATGCCTGATTCAAAGCAAGCTAGCAGTCGCCGTTGCCGATTGTATTGAAGCGGCTGGGCACGAGTATGATACGGGCACACAGAAAAGCTTGATTAGAGCCGCATACTTTGGAAAGAGCTTTCTCAACGGGTACAACTGCGATGACTATATTCGCATGTGCAAAACTCTCAAAGTGCTCAACGTGCTTCGTGATCCGAACGTTGCGATTCCCATCACCATTCGACAGTGCGTTATCGTGTACCTCAACCAAATTCTTTTGGAAATTATGTTTTTACTTACAATTAAATATTGCAGATTCTATCACTTGCAGCCGATTATTACGCTAGATCGGCTGGTGTTTCGCAAGTACTACGGACTCGCAATTCACATCGCCAAGTATCTGAACATTTTAGAGAAACGCATTCTTGAGCACTGGGCGTTCCAGAAGATTGCACAGGATAAAAGTATAAAACGGGAGAACCGATTTAATATATCTCTGGGGGAAAAGATGAATATGTTTTAATTAACAAAGTTCCTTTTTCCTGTAGACGATGATGAAGTGGCGCGAAAAATTGCTGCAAAATTTTCGAGCGCCGATCTGCAAGAAACGATGTCCTTCGCTAACGTTGCTGAAAAGGCACAGCAACTAGGTAAAATTAAACTAGCAATTACGGTATGTAATGCAAGAACATGCCATGAATGGTGGTATCAAACTGCTCAAGGAACGCATATTAATTCAATCGAATGGCTTTTCTACCAGTTGCTCGAGTTGGAGGCGAAAAAGAAGCTGCAGGTGCCGCTACTACTGAAGCTAGGTGCTAGCGAGAAAGCTCTCATTGCAGCCACACAATCCGGTGATATTGATCTCATCTATATGGCTTTGCTAGAGATGAAAAACACAACAGCGCTGGCGAAGTTTCACATGACGATACGACGTTATCCACTGGCTCAAAATCTTTACAAAAAGTATTGCCAGCTTAACAGTTTGTCCACACTCAAGGATATTTATTCACAAGAGGACGAATTCCTCGCACAAGCTGAAATAACGCTACGAGAAGCACTTCAGCTTGGTAACTTAGATGCAACCATTCCAGACGTTAGTGCCAACTACCGACGAGCGGGTAAGTTAATTGAAGCAGAACTAAGCGAGGACACGAAGAAGTTGATCAAGCACCAGAAGCTGCTCAACGATAAGCATCAGAAGGAGTTCCATGGATTATCTCTGCACGTGACGGTACGCAAGCTACTGCAGCTCGGTGATGTGCGATACGCAGAAAAATTGAAAAATGAGTTCAAAATGCCCGATAAACGCTACTGGTGGGTTAGAGTGCAAACGCTAGCGGAAAACTTTCAATGGGAGGAGTTGGAAAAAATTTCAAAGTCTAAGAAAAGCTTGATCGGCTACGAACCATTCGTGGAAGTTTGTCTTCGTCAGTTGAATGTTGCCGAGGCGAAAAAATATTTACCTCGGTGTAGCGAAGAAAACAAATTAAAATGGTACCTACGTGCCGGGTAAGTTATAGAGAACAATAATCTTTTCATTTTACTATACTTACTTATTATAAATCTGTTGTTAAAATTCTCTATCCGCATATTGCTTTTGTTTGTAAATATTCAATTTGAAATTTACTTTGGATCACATTTTTTCAAATCAAAGTAATATTGAACATTCAAATAATGTTCATATTTTTCATAACAATCTTCTTTATTTACGCATGCTTATTTTCTTTCCAGTTGCTATGTTGAAGCGGCGAACATAGCATTCGCACAAAAGGATATCGATAGTTTGCTGAAAATCTATGATTACTGCACGAGCGACTCATCACTCATGTCCACGTTGGAAAGCATGATAGGCCAATTGTCAAAGAAGTAATGCCAAGTTGACGCAAATAATTCTTCAATCAAACAAAGTTCCAACAATTGAATTTCTTTGTTGTATGTTATGAAATATGCTGACGGTGAAATAATATCAGCCAAAGATTACACGATTTGTTGGACTAAAATTATTCTTTTTTTATATTTGAACCATCATAGTCAATTGAAATAAAGATCAAATTCCTGATGAATGTATTGATTAAGCATATACAGCAAAAACGTATTATGATTTACGAGTAAAACTTACTACTTTATAGTTTGTCAAATTTCCATTCTTTCTATGTTGTCATTTTGTACTGTTGTATAACATCGAAGAGAATTTTAATTATAAAAAAGGGGCAGATTTTGCATTTGGTAAAAGTCCTGATGCCTAAAAATTGTTTTTTCGCTATACAGTGTTGTGTTCATAAAGACAATTTATGATATTATACATATATCAGCTTACTCTGAGTACGAAAAATATAATATTACGAAGGAATTACTTTCCACCGATCATTAACGTATTAATATGCAAGTTGTAAATAAAAATGTATAAAAAAAATTTCGTTCAAACCTTCATCCTTCGTTCGCCAATGCTAAGAAAATTTTACTAGCTTCTCTTACTTCACCTGTTAACTTTAACCAATTGTACTATTCGCTGGTTCCAAATTAAGTTTACAAAACGGCTTGTTGGATTAATTCGAAAGTTTATTTACGGGCTTGATGAATTATGTCTAAAGTACGAAACAATAATTTGTTGATTAATAAGCGATGTAACAAAATGCATTTTACGTCTTAAAAACATATTTTAAAATGTAGAAATTATATAAGCGGTTAAGCTTACCCCTACTTTCTAGATTTCTTTCCCGATGCATCGATAGATAAATGGTAATAGCACAATATTTGACCATTTTTTGGTACCAATTGTTGTTTGTATTCCCAAAACTGACGATGATCACGACGAAGGTTTCTAGAGTAGCGCTAGCTTCATGACCGCCTTTCGCCACTGTTTGCATTCTTTCTGCAGCCGCCGTTCATCATACGACAGCTTCTGATGTTGCACGTTCAGTTCGTCTGCCTCCTGCTCAAGCTTATTTTCGCGATCCTTACGATTGATACGGGATTTGCGTGATGCTTCATTGTTCTTATCACGCTGCTCCCGATATCGCCAGTCTGCCTCACTTAGATGCTGATACTCTGTCCGATCACGCACGGCCCCGGTCGTTTTTGGCGGTCGTCCTCGCCTCTTCGTGGGCTTTGTGCTGAACGAAACGTCAGAACTAGAATCTCCGTAGGTGGACGAAGCTGACGAAAGAGACCCGTTGAGTGTGTCGTCGTGTGGATTAGGCAAAGAATTATCATCCACGATGCTGGACGTTAGCTGGCTCAGGGTTTCGATAGTCAGTAGTTGGAAAATATGTGGTTTCGTTGCGTCTTGTTTCTTATTCGGCATAAGGGTGTCGGAAGTGCCTCGGCCACCGGAGGATGCCGGCAACTGCAACTGTTGAAATACTGATAGAGGGCGTATATTGGTTTTCTTCTCTATGATCGTCTCTCTCTCTCCGGCGGCAAGGTTGCATGTATTTAGCTGTAACAAATTCTTATGAAGTGAAAAAACGAAATAAACAACATCAAATTAGAAATCTATTGCTCAAATGCTTCACTATTTTAATTTTTTTATAGAAATGGGTGGAAAAGGGTCTTTGTTCTGCACTGTTAAACTTACCTCATTGGTGGACGGGTCGATAAATGACAAAAGATCAAACTTTTCGTCCTCCAAATCAAGAATGTCGTTGGTTAGATCAGGTGTATTGAGGGCAACTGGCGGATTCCCAGTGACTCCGCATAGCTGAAGGGAAAGATTATGGTTGATAGATGGTTGTTTCGGCACCACAGCACTAACGTTTCCTTTAAGCGCTGCGCTATGTTTACCACCGGGCTTCACTCTGTCTGAAGGAAGAATGCTTGCAGTGCCGATTACAGTTTTTGTGGTCATAGCAGCATCCGCCATTGTCGGGGTAGTAGTGTTTATGGAAGTAGCGATTGTAATGCTTTCTTCTGATTTTTCGGATAACGCCATTTGCTTGTTAGTACTAATTTTATTGTGTAGTGTCAACGAGCAATTGTCGGACCTACAGTCATCGAACGGCATAAGAATCAAAGAATCGGTTGCGCTCTGTGGCCGTGGCATCTTCGCAATCGAGGGTCCTGCGATAGTACTTTCATCAGAATGCGTCTCCCGACACCGTTTGATTGTAGAGTAGTTGTGATCGCATTGCGAGTGGTTTGTGACCGCAGGTGATTCGACATCGAGTGGTTGAGTCCCGTCATCAATGAAGTGCGAAATGTGTATAATATGTTGAGCTTGATCTAAACTGTGCTCGAAAGCCGTGTCCTGCAGTTTCTGTTCGTCGTTGCCCTTACAGTGGGTGCTTGTTTCTGCTGCTGCTTCTGCTAGCGTGGATGTACATTCAAGAATGCTCAAAGGCTCTCTGCAAAAACTGACAACACCGTTGGGAAGAGATGATCCTTCCATTACATTTAATTGATGATCTGTGGTGGTAAAAATGTCCTCCTGCAACCATTTGAAAATGTTGAGCGAAGTCACCTCGGTTTCCGGTGGACCGGGAACTATCGGGTCGAAAAGAGCGGCGGTATTGTTGGTGGCCGTTAACGGTAGATCCGAAACAAAATGGTTCGACGCATCATAGTCAAACGCACTCGAGAGCTGTTCTATCTCTTCATGTAGGGAAATGGGACTGTCGTTGGGCTTAACGAAACCCTGCCGGTTTACATCGATCGGAGAACAGACACCGGACATGACATGCTTTTCCACGGAGTTATGGTTGAGGTGATGGTTGGTATTAATCGGTGAACTGATCCATAGATGATCCGCAATCGAGTTTGTGAAGAATGCGTTGGAAAGGCGGGTTTCGTTCGTCCAGTCTGCATCCGACAGTATAGGTATAAGAAGCGCTGTATCGTCCTTGTTGTTGATGTTGTTGCCATTCAAAGGTTCTCCAGAAAGAGCATTGCTGATGCAGTTAGCACTTGTGCTACTATTACAACTAATATTTTTTAGGTGTCGTTGCGGGGGGTGCTCCTTTTTAAAGGATTCATCAGTTGCTGTTGATTCGGCTTCGGTCACTGTCACCGCTAATTTTGCAACTGTTCCAATACTGTTGCAACCGTGTCCTGTTGATGGGATACGGTCTCCACTGGACAACATTCCAGAGTTGCTTCTGGTGCCGCCACTGCTGCTGATGGTCTTATTACATACGTTGTCGTGTACAGTTACGCTTGTTTCAGCACTGCTGCTGCTGATACCTTGTTTCTCAAATTTGTTTCGGCAGACTTCCGCTGTTTCTCGTGCTATTAGTGTAATTTGTTCACCTGTTATAGCGTTGCTGTCGTCGATCATTGCCATTGGCATCGATTTGGCTGCCAACAAATCGGCCGTCGCATCTTCCGTGAACATACTGTCGTATCTCCACCATTCGGTAGCTGAAGGCGATCCGGCATCCAACAGCTCGCCGGTGCTGATGGGCGTTATAGCGTGCGTGTTTACGGTGTTCATCCAGGAAGACGCTAGAGCCTCTGGTGGTTTCAACAAGCCGGAACTGGTTACAGCTTCTGGTAATTCCTCGTGGAACTGTTGCAGTAGCAAAACGTCGTGGGTAGCCGGTTGCTGGACTGGCGCCGCAGCTAAGGTACTTCGGGTGCTTTGTTTGCCTAGGCCTCCGCAAAAGGTGATGCATTTTTCCTGATGTGCCGTCAGCACCGGCGCAGCCCGCAAGCACCATTTCTCGCCATGAGCGGAACTCATTGACGAACTCAATTGTTTGTGCCATCGTGAAAGTGACTACGAAAAGTTGTATTAAAATAGATTTATCCGAAAACCCCAATGAAAAGAGAAGACAAATAAATATAAATTGACGATGTTAGCGAACTGTTTGTTTAGAGTTAAGTTAAGTTTGTTAAAGTTAAGTGCCAAATATTTTCCTTAAAACAATCATACTTACGATGAATTCACCGTTTACTTCTATTGAAATTTTAACGCTTTATGTAATGCCCGAATTGAGTTGAGAGTTGCCGGCCCTCAACCTTAAAGTAAAAAGGTGCATCAAAACATTAGTAATAACATAAGAAAGGAATAAATGTTTATTATAAATTGAAGCGAGCTATGATTATATCTGGAATAATGACATGTCTATCTAGATTAATCAGACCAAATGCATTCGTTTGCGCGTTTATCGCGACCAGCTCGGTGTTCAAGAGCAAACAGCGAATCGCGAATATGAATACGTGGCATCAGAATACTCACTATTTGAGCAATTTTATCAATAACATAAAAACACAACGGGTTACAAAGCACTGCGAAATAAAATAGTTTGTCTAATCAAGTTGACCATATTTCGCTGGAATTGTTCTTCGTTTATTCACCAACGATCTTTAACGTTGGATATATTATCAATTGGTTGGTTGAGTTAAAAATGTCTATCGTTAGCTATCACTCTGTCTCGGGGGAAAATATATGCTACAGAAGCGTTATCTACAGACTACGCAGTAGATATTTACCGACTACGACGACCAACGAAAAAAAACAAAAATCATTACCGCGGCCAGAAAATTCATCAGGTAAGAATGAAGACTAGTATTATCAAAGATGTTTGTAAACTTTTCCGGTTCTGGAAGTAATATGTGTCAAATCGTTGACTAAATGATTAACCAACCGAACGTTCTAGAAGCAAGTCGAACATTCACGCACACGTGTGCTTACATAAAAGCTTACATCGAGATGATAAATCATGTTAAAATGGGGACATCGAAGCTAACAATTGTGTTGTTGGTTAAAAGAAAGTCTTACTACAATCCGCACTGTGACACGAAAAGATTTTTTTCCGACTAGCGACACTACTTACTCAAGATGCTCTAAAGCACTTCTTTTGCAGCGCTGTTGTTTCCGGTTTCTTGCACCTTTCCTTTAGATAACTGGGTAGCAATAATTTTCTCACAATATCCAGAAATTTCGAAACAGAAGAAATTCTGCGTGAATCCTTTTGAGGACACTTTCTCTCAGGGAAAAACACAGAAATAAAGACGATTCGCGCTCCAGCAGCGCACACGATCCGGTCACTCCGTTTTCACCCGAATGAATGAGGGCAGGGATGAGAACATCACATAGTGCGAACGTCTATCACTATGCGGACCGATGATAAAAAAACATTTTTGTTGTGCAATATTCCGCTTTTCCGATTGGTCGTTGACATCCGTCATAGGTGGTCGTGATTGGCTGACGTTGCTGAGCATTGGTGGATGCGGGTGAGAGGGTAAGCAACACTCTAGTAGTACCTTTGCTTCGCTTAAAAATCGTACTGCTTCTATAGGCGGTCAAAATAACTATTCTTTTCATAAAATTCGTTATGATTTAAAAAAAAAAATATTACTGGTCTACACGGAAGTTTTTGGTGTCGCTTGGTTTGGCGTAGAGGTTGTAATTGTCTCGTAAAATAAGACACACACCTAATATGACGTGTTTTGTTTCGACTTCACCTTCCTAGGTGACTTACTTAGTATTCCTCTCGCAATGAGTTAAAAGTAAAAATTGAAAACATGAATCTTTCAGCGTACACGATTTATTTGTACAAACGCTTTCGCGCAATAGATGCGATATTGAAGAACACACCCGATCAATATAAATAACATAACAACATAATAACACAATAACATAATAACATGCCCGCATAAGGTACAACAATCCAGCCAACTGTTTTAAAGAATAGAGTCAGAAAAATGTCCAGCGAAAACTTCCACAAACTCTCCATTGCGAATAGTAGCCACAGTTTGGTCGACTAACAGCAATTAGCAGGTTTAGCCGGAGTTATCTGAGCCATTATCAACCTTTTGGTACTGTTTAGTACTGTTTAAAAAAACCCTGTATGGAAATGAGTAATTGCGAATGAGCTTTCTCCATTGTTCATTTCTTTCACCAAATCGAACCAAAATGCACTCCATCAGTCTTAACCCTCTCCGTACTCTAGCGAAGGGGAAATGACTCGTTTATTATAATCATATTCATTTCTTATAAAGCAGAAAAGTTACCATTGCAGAACGACTTAAAAAGGTAGAAGTAATTGTTGTTATTGAACTGTTTACTGGATAGAGAATCGGCGGCCTAAAATGTTGTTTATGTTTTTCCCCATGTGTCTAAACGCCTGGCTTCTTTTATGGTAAAGCCTGCATGATGTAAAACGTAAATGTACTGGATGTTCAAAGATGGAGGCCGGGGATTCAGAACAAAAAGACAGGGATGATGCGATATCGGTTCCCCAAAACCACGAATCTGAAAATCTATAACATACAGCGAATTTTGTAGAAAATTCAACTGAGCAGTGTTGGTGGTGGTTTTGGTATTGTTTCAGTCATCAATTTCGTCATCAGCGGATAGCCCTGGGAACGTGGTGTTTGCTACGGATAAATTCTGAAAGAAAGGAGTGGTAAACGGAGTTAAAGAAGTGGTGCAATCGAATTTGATATCACATAAACGATAGTGAAAGATATTTTTAGCTTCCACGCCACTATGCAGACACATACCGATCCGGAAGGCTCCTGGAATTCAGACATACGTTCTTCCAACACTTCCGGGTCGCGCTGTTCATCTTCCTCAAAAGACTTTTCAGTGCTGATGTCTTGGCGATCGTTTTTAATAATGTTTTTGCATTCTTCATCATCAACACCGCTACTGTCCAGCGTTGCATCGTCGAAACGACCACCATCAAATCCCTCCTCCGATGTATCGCGGTCACTCGATTTGCTGTAGGATTAGCGAAGAAATGGAAGAGTTTTAAATCGCTGCATTGCCAATTGAAATGAAAACTTTAAATTTTTATATGAAATCTTTACCGCTGATAGTCTTGTCCGCCAGTGTTTCGCAAGATCGGGCGATTGTCCCGCTCGTCTCGGTGATTGTCTATTTTACGATCATCTAGAAATAGTCCCAAAGAACAAAGTACAGAGAAAAATAAAAAAATCGGTCATACGACTGTAATAAAAAAAATCAACAGTCTCTAAAGCAATAACAAATGTGTAGGGTAAAATTGACCGAAAAAGCTTTTAACATCTAAGTAGTGCGCACATAACTAATTATCCTTACATGCACACAAACACAAAATGATTTGTTAGTCTAAAAATTACAAAACAATGCAAGATTCAATACCCTTTACAAAGACATACCCAAATGTCTACTATTATACTTTAAGCAATTGTTCGAATATCGCGTTGGTGAAAGTACGCGTCCAGTCTGACCTTTATCGTCGTCGTTCCGAACTCGCCAGCTGATCACCTCCGGCGCAGGAGCGTCTCCTTCTGCCTTGTGCTTACTGCTGTTTTGCGTGACGCCAACATTTTCTTTGTCCAGCTCTGTGCGTCCTTCTTCGCTTGCGAGTGACGATGCCTCCGCCCGCTTTCTCTGTCGTTCCTCACGCTCCAATCGCTCCTTTTCACGCAAGCGCTCCTCGATTTCGCGTTCGCGAGCCGCCGTATCGACTGGTTTCGCGTCGCCGAAAACCTTCGCTGCCGGTACCGGGGTAGATTTGGGCCTTGGAGCTACTGTTTCTTCGGCTCCACCGCCACCTTCGCCATCAAACGGTGTACGTCGATCATTTGTCAAATCTTGCTCCGGAGCCAGTTTTGGCATTTCGGGAAGTGGAAGGGTGCGCGGTTGCAGTACCAACTTCGGTCTTTCCATCGGAGCGTCGTCGCGACGCGGAATACGATCCATGTTGCGTCGCATAAATCCACCAGCATCTCGATCGCGGTCTCCATAGCGTCGAGTAGCGTGCGGCGACAACGGTGCTGTCAACGGCCTATCAGCCGACCGCCAGTTGCCACGAGTGTCTGGGCGATCCTCTCGCTCTCGATTGAAGTTGCTATTGAATCGTCGTACTCCAGCCATGGCATCCGAGCGTGGCGCAAAACTCCCTTCGGGACGTTCGCGCCAATTATCCGACCCACGATCAGATTCACCGCCACCGAAGTTGTCGTAGCGATTGTTGCGTCGCTTTGTATCGTTCTCGTTGTACAACCCGATGCGAATACGCCGGTTACGAATGATGGGCTCGGGCATCGCTAAGACGTCGATTAGATCATTGCGCGATGCAAACTCGATGTTACCGAAACCGCGAAGGCGGCGCGAATCGCCATCATCTCGCGGCAATGACATAGAAATGATCTCCATGCCGGGGAAAAATTCGTACAGATCATCATCGTTGATGTCATATGGTAGGTTCGATACGTAAATCGAGTAGGGCGGATGTTGCGGGACCGAATCATCGTTCATAATTCGAGTGGCACGTGGGGCCGTTGGCAAAGCAATGACCTGAGTTCGTACCGAACGCTCATCGTCATCATCATCTCCGTCGTCGCCCCAGTCGTTCAGTTTCACTGGGACCGACACTTGCACTTGATTTAGAACGCCAGCGTTGCCATCGCTCAAAAACTCGCCCAAGGACAGCTTGTTGTTCTTCTTCGTTTTTTTACCTTTTTTGCCTGGAAATTACAATATATGGAGAAAATACAACATATGAGCAACAAAATAAAACATAAAAGTGTTTTGTACGATTCCGCGATCTTAAGATTATAATCCTGAGTTTACGGTTATAATATATTTGTGAAATAAGTTGATATTAGAAATGTTGTTGACATGGGCAGTAAAAGGACTAGGTTAAGAAGACAGTCAGCCCGCGAAACGATTGCGGAGTATAACCGCCTTACATTTCCCGTGATGTTTCCGTTTACTTGTTTTCAGAGCGTTCTGCTATACGAACAAAACGCATATTCTTTTCTCACTACTTTTATGAACCTGAAGGCTGAATTAGACAAATCGAATAAGAAAGTAAAATTCTATCATGTATGGCGACATGATGAATGCACCCACAACCAATTCTTTTTTGGTTTCTTTTGGACGTTTCTAATTGTTCTTGTTTGTACGTTCTGTATGTATTTAGCCACGCGGTAACTAAGGCTGCTCTATCACGGACAGAGAGATTTGCTGCATCAGTAATGGAAGCAAATACGCGTGCTAACGGAACAGCAATGGACGCACTATAAAAAAAAAACAAGTTTTGTATCGCTCTAGCAAACACAAAACGGGGTTGAACGTAAATGGAACTATTTTTCACGTTAATATGTAAGAAGGCTTCCAATTTGATAGCAAATTATGGTTTTTACCTGAAGCTGAGGCCATAGTGACTGATTCCGTTCGCGTAGCAATAATGAAAGGGCGAACACTCTATCCGACAGCTAGAATAATGAAAGACCGAACATCAGTCCCTGTATAACATCGATATGATTCAACAAATCAGGAAGCAAAGATTTTAGCACATTTTCACCGTAACGTCAGAATACAGCATTCAACTAGATAGGAAGTAGACGCGTGCTGTCATTCAGATCACAGCTTTTTCGAGCGTTGTAACATAGGACTTTATGCTTTCCGCTGATCCGAAACAAAGCCACCTAAAATGTGACATTTATTGATCTTTTTGGCTAATGTCACCAGGTGTGCCAATATAATCCGCAATATATAATGTAATACCATAATGGGAAAATCAATTTGACAGTTTGAGCGTAAAACAACATTATGGGCCTATTACGAAACTTGAACTCGAAGTTCACTCGAACGTTCATTTGAGTTCATTTTGCTTTCTTTCATAGCTTTCTTTTTCTGCCTTCTCTCTTGCTGTATTCTGCTTTCTCTCTTACTGTGTTCACTCTAACGTTCGAGTTCTTGATTAGAGTTTCATAATAGCTCATATTGGCGTTACTTTCGACAACCCGGGCAAACAGCGTCAAATATAGGCGAGTTGGAACCAGTTGTGGGCCAAATCGCCTATATATCTTCGTTCTCGACTGCCGCTCAGATATACTACTACACGCTTCTAGCAGCTTCAAATTGTGCCTTCCCTGATGGGTACACATTTTCATCTGTTACAAAGCATCAGTAAAAGTAGCATGTTCAATTGCCGAAGAAATGTTAGCGATCTAAAAGCCGATTGCAAACTGTAGAGCAATGTATATCGAAAACCTTAGACAAATGTGTTACTGGAGGGCCACACGAAGCGAAAAACGGAGCATAAAAATGTCAAATCGATCCCGCTTATGATAAATTGTATATGAATCCGCGTACTTATAAACGATTTGACGTTACAGAGTCATGTCAAATCGTTTATTTTCGCTTCGTGTGGCTCCCCAGTAACGGTTCGTTTTTTACGGGCGAAGTTGTTGGTCCTGCGCCAACAGACGGTATAGCTGGTATAGGGAATCGAAACCGTAGCCGGCTGCGTGACGAGCGTTACCGACTGCTCTATCAGCGGGTTTAAGAGTAACATTTTACCGTTCGAAATAGATAAAATTTGAATTTAGTACACTTACTGTTCTTTTTGTAGAGAGCTTCAGAATAAGTAAAACGCGTGTTTGCTCAAAGAAACTTCTTTTTTTTATTCGGCAGCTACAACCGCTGAGCCGAACTGGCCTGCATCGGAGATTCCGTCTATCGCTCGCGGTCGAGCGGCTTTGTCCGCTAATTCGTTCAACCGGTCGTTCTAGTATCGATGCAGCCATGTTCCCCACTGCCGTTCCGAACGGCCCAAGATTTTGCGGGTTGTTTCGTCGTCTACCATCCTGAATTATATGACCAAACCATCGGAGCCTAGTGAGACGTATACGCTGTACGACAGCAAGGTCGTCGTCGTCGTGTTCTAGCATCGTTAAGCTAAACAATTTTCACTCAATGTATGTATAGATATTCAGCATTTGAATATTAGACGGAGTTCTCGTAGATGACATAAAACACGTTTACAGAATATAAACGAATCCATACAGTGTTGTACCAGTAACTAGTCTCATTCTTTATTCCTTTTGGATCACCACAATTTAAGATGCTTTTCTTTCCGCGGATGCTGTTATGTTCGTTTCGTTATTTTGGAATTTTTCTCTTTATGTCGGATTTTCAAAACATATGCCGTTGAAAATGGAGATGTTTTGATAGGAAAAAAGAAAAACGCATTCATGCTTATGACAGACAGTTGCAAAAACGCACTAGAATTACTCTACATCCTCTCTCCAACAAAATGCGTTTAAATCCTCCCAAAAGTAAACGCATTCGAAAGGAGCCGAAAGCAGATATTCAAGTGTGTAGCAATGTTTGGTAATGAAAATAGCGTAATTTTCATTGTCCTCTGCTCAAGGTTTTCGAACATGCGTTGCGTTTTTACTGTTTTGAGTTACTACTACACGCTTTCGTCATAACCGGATATTAGCGACAATTACAGAGATCCTTTGGATTTGCACATTTGTTGGTCACGGTGGCCGAAGTAAGCTTGTTATATGCTTCGGTATCGCATCATTCTTGTATTGTACCACCACAGCACGTGACATGATGCCTATCTGAGTTCCGCGTTAGGTTCTTCAGATACGAGTTTAGTGACATCTTGAACATGCAACGGGACAACGGCACGGGGCTGATGGTAAAATTTTCTATTGGCCAGTGTTACCTGCACACGTTGCGAAAGAGAAATGTGGTTTTTGTTTTGTGTGTTTTGGAATAGACAGTTTTCCAGAGCACAACATTCAACGCTGTTTTCGATATACAAGAGTCGCCAATTGCGTGTATAATATGCGTAATACTAGCTTCTTCGCCACTGTGCTCTTGCTCTAGAAGTAGCCGCTACCGCTGTTTACTTGTCATTCTCGAACATGATCGTGCTTTTCTCAAATCCACCGCGGAATTCTTCTTTTTCTCTATCTTGTGAATCGATACGATTTCGGTTTGCTGTTCAGGGATTTGTCGGTGACTGCGTTGCTTTGTGATGAATGGGTTCGGGATGTATTTGCTGCACTTTTCAACTTCTGTGTAAGATTACCGGGCTTGCCCCCACGCACCATTGATGTGTTTTCCCCCCGAGCATTTGGAGGGAGACACAGAGAAGATCGCGTGCTTAGAAAGCGAAGAGCAACAGGAAGGCCATCATCAAACAGAAAAGACCCATGGCCTCAGAAAGTGCGAATCCCAGGATGGCATAGGAAAACAGCTGTTGTTTCAAAGATGGGTTTCTTGCGTAACCGATGATCAATGATCCGAATACTGTTCCGATTCCGGCACCTGTAGAAACAACAAACGAGAAACAGCGAAGGAACCATGAAATATGGCGATTAGTCATGACTATGGGCTAAATAGAATGAAAATTAAATGAAAATGGTTTCTTTGTGTCATTTACCAGATCCGGCGACTCCAACAGTGGCGGCACCGGCACCGATGAACTTCGCAGCAGAATCGATGTCACGGGTGACAGGTGAGGTCTGGAATGACCGAACTTGTGACAGCAGAGCGGCGGGCGCTGTGTCTTGGGCGACGAGCATCTGACTCTGGGAAATGACGGCGCTGCTGATCGGTCGAAGGTAAGCCTTAGTTCCATTCAAGACCTGTACCAAAACGAGGAAATATATGAGCGTTAACTTTTAAGAATTTATCCACACTTTCCTTCAGCTACAAGCAATAAACAACCGAAGTTACTTATTGCTTTTGTTTAATCTGAATTTTGTTGCATGCTTGTTTATAGCAAGAATCAAATTACGTAAGCAATTGTATTGCACCATGGCGTTCCCAACACGAATGTGATCGGTTACAGATTATGTAATAGGGCTAACATTTAAATTTTCAATTTTACTTAAAAATCTATTGATTGACTAACAACACTTTAATACTTACCAGGCTTCGAGCTACTGGGGCAAAACGGGCAGCCGATGAGACGAACATGATGATGGTTTTGGGAATTGTTTTGTTTAGCTGGTACCTGAAGGATCTGTACGGTTTTCCAAAAGAATTAGAAAAAAAAAGTTACAAATAAGGTTAGCTATACTTTGAAGCATACAATGGAGCACATTAAACTTGAAATTGATATGATCAAACTTCAATGCCGCACACTTTTTGCACAAACTTCTAAGGAGATATTGGGCCCTACAGCAATTACGTAATAAGATTCCCAGTTGGCTAGGTACACTATTGTTCGGCAAAATTTCTCTTGAAATTAGGCTATTGGATAATGGAAACCGTGAAAAAATTACAGTCACATTAGCTTAACGGTTACACAACCGATCGCTGGTTATGCCGGCGATTACATAAATCACCGATAATGTGAAGGCAAATGATGGAAAAATATGGCCGACAGAAATTCTACTAGTAGCGGTTTATGCCGGCTTTAGATTGATTTGATTGCTGATTGAGACGATGAGCCAATAAATGCCGTTCCGACTTTCTTCCACGCACTTGTTATAGCGGCACTTGGGGTATGATAACTAAATCAGTATAACCGTGGCCTCAAAGAAGTTTTCACCTCAACCGGAGCTCTACTCACTTTAAAACGCGGTCGACAACTTATCGAAGAACAGTGACCGTCGATAGAAAATTTCTTAAACTCGAGCCCTCGCCCGTACCATCTTTGTTGGAAGTGTTAGTGAACGCGTTTTATACGCCTTAACACACACACATAAAATACCGCCGCAACGGAAGTAGTTCATTTTAGATTTTATCGTTGCCGCTAGAGAGCGCTGACATTTTTACAGGGTTGTATTGTTTTCGAAACATTTTTCCTATTCTGTACACTCAACGTACGAAATTAGAACGGACGCGTCATAACAACGAAATAATTCAATCAATAAGAAAGCAGAATTATTTCCCACAATTGGACGGTAAAATCATCAGATTGAAACATCCCACCAACCATTCTGTAGTAAACGTAGATGTTACGAGGATTTGAATCAACCGGTCAGTTCGCAGCTGCTTCGTGCATTGTTATATCAAAACATGATAAATTATTTCTTTCTTCTGTTCTTTCTTCCTAATTCGTTATCGTCTTTGCCGTGGATATTAAATCGTTCGTATCGCGTCGGATCATCGCTTTCAATTCGTTGATGACATAAGCTCGAACCCTGGCATCCAAAACATCCACTGAACTCAAACATCTTTGTCTCTGGTACAGGCCAAGACCGCTCGGTTGTGTAGGCGGATAAGAAGAAGAAGAACATAAATGATAGTTTTGCTCTACTAAATTTACACGTGTGATTGTGCAAAATATTGCACAATCATATCCCAGACGAATAAAATATTGTGAAACATATAAAAAGAAAATATCGTTTTCAAAGAGCAATAAAGTAATTACTAAAGCAACAAGGAGTAGGTTAGCCTTTGGTAGAAAGGTATGTTTTACGCATCTTTGCTTTGGTTTTAATTACCATTAACGTTGTCATTAATTAATCTTCAATAAAATGTAAACTAAATTACTATATGCTATTCATCGAACTCTATTCATGAGTGCTTGTTGACACGAACCTTTGAATAAAAAGTCTTCGCAATTTACTCCATCTGAATGTACGAAAATATATGAAAAACTAGCGCGAAAAACGTATATTGCACAATCAGTCAATACGCCCTGCGCGAAGGTTTAAGACAATTTATTATTTACACAATAATATACATTGTTTGTAGTTGGTCTAAAACTCTTAAGTAGACATTGTATTGTTGTATTTTGTTTATTTTGTTTATTTTCATCAAATTGAACAACCCTGCTCAAGGTTTACAATCCGTCGAACCCGAACGAATTCGAAAGCGAACATCCCACTGACAGATTGACGTTTGAGACTGCTCTGATCGAAGCAGGGTTGTGTGATACAGTAGCATATTGCGTGAGGTTCAATCACATAGTTTAGCTAGCGGTGTTCCGCATAATCATCAGAGTTCGCTGTGTATGTCGTTCAACATGCAAATTACGCCATTGCGCCGAGTCAATCACTCATCCATAATCTATATATGTTATGCGAGTGACGTTAACTAGTTCGGGAGACTGCAGAAACGATGCAAAATATGTGATAACTTCGGGCAGCAGTCTTCCGTGCTACTCGTGAACTGTAGAATCAACCGGAAATCGTTTAGATAGCAAGGAAGTGTCTTGATCTCGCAAGCTATATTTATTCTGTCTCCCACCATCGCCCTTAAATGGCATCCAAGTATGTGCTACAGTGGCAATGTTTTGCTGTAACATAGGGGCTCCACCGCCGTGTGAATATCCACCCAAAAGCATCAACTTGACACCGTCCTGTAATTTTCGTGCGGTTCGTAACAGCAGTAGCAGGAATATGAGCTATCTGAATAGTAATTTGTTAATAGTTACATAATTTCTTGTTATCAACAGCAGCGGATAAAAACGATTACAGACACGCTAAGAGTGCGATATATACATATATACATGTATATTTATGTATGTATATATATATGTATGTATCTATATACATATATATATATATGTAAATAAATATATATGCATATGTATAGATACGTATACGGCAAGGAATAGAAATCTCCTTAACAGCCATCATATTCGATAAAAAGCTACATTTAGACGATTGCATTCATCTTTCGCTACATTCGTAAAATGGCTGTGTTTCTAACTAATATATGCAAGTTTAACCAGTGCGGGAGAATTTTCAACAGCCTGACTGATTTAATACATCACATAGAGAACACGCACATTGGTAAGTTCAAGATGAGAAGCAAACCGCGTAGATTCGTGTCTGTTTGGTAGTAATAGACCTCGGAAACATTTCGTCCATTACATTACGTTCCTCAAACTTGTTACGGCGGGGTTCCAGCAAACTTCGTCAAGGTACAGCTCACCATTCGACTAAGTTGGTACTAACCCCGCCCAAAACAGCTAGATTTGTTTGCCGGATGATACACGATGATATATCAAAACGTTCGGAGATAATGAAAAATAGTACAGATATCGCTTCATTTAATATTTTTGTATCAAAATTACAGACCACGAATCACCAGCTCCCGGATTCTCGGAAAAATCGCAGTCCACGTGTCTTCCGCTCAGCTACGTGCTACGCTACCACAACGACAACTCTTGTAAGGATACAGCATCATCATCAGCCTCAACAACGACTCCTACAACCGCTACTGACAAGAACAAACAAGGGGGGAATATAACTACGGGTGGTGTCGGCCTTTCTGCAACGTTACCTAGCGCAACTAACGCTTGCCCGGCCAGTCCGGCCGACTTGGGTGCTAGCAACGGCGGTTCTGCAGGTGGGGGTGTGAGTCACGCCCCGAGCATTGGAGGCTCAAATGGTCCAACGCTGGCCGCTGATGGTATTGCCAAACCATCGATATCCATAGGAGGCCAAAATTCTGGCGATCTCAAGCGCAAAATAGCGATTAAGCATCACAGCTACAGCATTTCGTCTTCAAATCGCAGCACAACCCCTACAGGTAATTGTACATCGTATGTTTGCTGTTTGTTTTGCTGTTGTCGCGATCTAATGTTTTGCATAACAGAAAAAAACTTGAACTTAGCAAAACAGTGGAAGCTCTCGTTCTTGTTACTGGGCTTAAGGACAGGTAAACATGTAATGTATTTAGGCAAAACCATCAAACTTGAATGATGGACTTATATCCCATCTTGAATATGTGTTTTGTTTAGGGACCATCCAAAAAATTTAGCTGCAAAGGTTTAGAGGACAACATTTTTCTTGTTTTAAGACGAACTTTATTACTTGAAGTGCATGCCATTGCGACCAGACAAATATTGCTAAGCGATGTATTCATGTATAACTTGGTAACTAATGATAATGTAATACTTTCTATAGTCCTCAAGTACATTAGGTTTTTTGGTTGTATTGATTTAATTCTGTTTCGTTTCTTGGAGTTACTCGAAATTTTACCATTGTCGTAAAATCTCAATATCTTCACTTTCAAGGTACGCACCATATGACTACTTTTGTCTTGCGGACCCGATTTATCCGTAGGGTGATATTGCGGACCCATTATCCGATTGAAGGGTATAATCTTTTTCAACAACATGTGTTCTATCCGGATTGATTACATCTATCATGAAGGAGAAGGGTAAGGTCAACATGGCCCAGAGGATTACTAATTTGTCAGTTTCATACCAAAAGTACATCCGTCGAGCTTATTGCCCTTGCCATTTACTTTCAGTGTTGGTTTGACATGCTTATAGCAGAAATGTTCACCTCTGCATAACTGCAAATGAGCAACTCATCAGACCATAACACTTTTGCCCAGAAAGACAGAAGGTTTAAAACACGCTAATAATAAAAAAAATCATTCTTATTTAGTAATTGGCGTTGGTTAGGTTTCACAACGTAACCCTTTTGCCTGCATTACGTAACCTACGTCTACGAATGCTATGTACAAAATGAACGATTGCTGGAGATGTTGACTACATCAATCGATCAATCGATTTTCAATTACCGATCGAATTATCGAATCGGTCGATCATCCATTTTATTACTTTTCTGTAATTGGAATCAGCAAAATATATATAAAAAAATCGAATACGAAGTATTAATAGAGAAGAAACTTTAGTTTGCTATGTCACTGTGGGAAGTATAATCAAAACGTAAATGTTCTGTTGTGTATGTAATAAATTATATAATTTAAATTATTATTACACTTTAAAATTAACATTGTTAAAAAACGAGCGTAGAGCAGTCGGTAACGTTCGTCGCTGCCACGCAGCAGAGATTATCATTGTCTCTGGTGCAGGCTAAGACCGCTCAGCGGTTGTTGCAGGGTAAGAAGAAGAAGAAACGATCGAAACAATTTATATAACCTAATTTTCAAATATTTATCTTAGTATTCCAATAACAGTTACATTATGCAAAACCATATAACCTGGCCGTGCTTGAATGTATTCAGCCATCATCTCATCCGCTAAGCAATAATAGTTTTGTACATTTTTCAGCTTGAAAATGTACAAAACTAATGTTGCTGCAAAGTGCGAAACACTTCTTGATTGTTTATTTGTTTTACTTCAATTGCTACTGTTAGTATTTGTCATACACAATATTCAGACTGGTGGCTTTGTTTTGCAAATATAGGAAGCGAAATGGATGACGATGATATGATGGGATCGGAGTCAGAAGACAGCGATGATTCTTATACGACCGAGGAATTCAGCTCGGAATTCATAATGCGCTATGGAAGCAGGCAAGTATCATCTATATTTAATGCAGCCAAGTGCGCAAAGGTTGAGTAGAAGTTTAACTCAGTCTTTTTAATTGGTTTAGAAGGCACTCATCGTCGGGAGCTAACGGAAGTACCGTGTCGAACGAGAAGCCATTTGCCTGTCCAGTCCCAGGCTGCAAGAAGCGTTACAAAAATGTGAATGGCATTAAGTACCATTCTAAGAATGGTCACAAGAAGGACGGAAAGTGCGTCTCGATCTCGTTTGTTGAATCTTTTATTTCAGTAATTCGGCTCCAAAACTCTCTAACCTTTGTACGTCCAACGTTCTTACTGTTTTAGCCGCGTAAGAAAAGGCTTCAAGTGCTTTTGTGGGAAGAGCTACAAAACATCACTTCGCCTGAAAAACCACAATATAATTGCACATGCACAGGTAGCATCAAACGATGGCACGGAAGTTCAGCAACCCACCGGCAGTGCACAGATATCCTCCGTTAGTGGTACTAATGGTGGTTCTCTATCAACGACGTCAGCAACAGTGACAGCAAACACTCTTACGTCCACTGTGCTCAAACCGTCTTCGCCCATCTCAAATCATGGCAATGCTGTGAAAACTTCTAGTCAAATTGGTACAAATGCTACTAGTCCGGCGGCGGTCACCATTACGCAGCTAGCACATAAGCTTCCGCGCACTACAACCAACGCAACTTCCACCATCACTAGCAGCACAGCTTCTGCCGCATCGATAGTAACAACAACGGTAAGCGCTGTCAACACTCCCGAAATCACTACCATCACTACAATAGCATCTGGTCCGCCCTCCACCTCGACCATTCACACGGTTGCGACCGGGTCCAGCATAAAATACGATAATCTGGGTATTTTGACCCCTGCCACCTCACCAAAGCTAACTGCCAACATTTCCAGCGATGCACAACAGCAGCAGCCGTTCATCCCGGTGACCGTGTCGGTGGCGCATTCTTCGCCAACGCTAATAGGAAATTTCAATGCCACTAACGCACCTTTAACGGGAAACGGTCAGCTAGTAGGTTCTGCGAGCGGTTCTTATGGACTGGGTGGAAATGGAACAGCTTTTTATAGCGGGGTTGGAGATGGGGGCGGTGGTAATAGTGGAGTCGGGATTGCCCTTGTTGTTTCAAACGTGGTCGGTGAATCACTTAATGGTAGTGGCGGTAGTGGCGGTACGGCAGTACTATCGGTGTCAACAGCGGCTAGTCAATTATACGCCGAAGAGACGTAGCCGATACTTAAGAATTTACTGTTGCGAAAGTATTGACTGGTTGACGGTACCTGTTCTACTAGTTCTAAAAAAATATTCTATACCTTTAAATTATCTATATGATAGCTCCCAATCCCTATCCCCCCCCAATTTTTGAAATAATTTATGAACTTTATTTGAACAGACAAATGTTTGCAAATTGTTACAATTTTACAATGAAAACCGAGACCATTGTGGGATTGTTTAAAAGCTTATGTCCTTTTTTATTATTCTTATTCATATTATTATTTATCAACTTCATTTGATATGTGTATGGTTGTTTGAAAAATTTGAAAAATAAAAGTTTTTCGTGCCAGTGACCAGCGAAACTATGAAAAAGGGTCGAAGTTTACCAGTAAAAAATCGCTTTGCTAATTAGCAAATTAATTATTAATTTGCTTTGCGTTTAAAAAATACGAAATTTTGTTTATTTTTGGGCGTCTGCAGTGTTCATTGGTCGCTTAAATCTCATGATCTGCGTATGTCTTATAGAATGTTCGTATAACGGCACAGCCATTATCACTTGAACAATGCGGCTCTTTGCACTATTGCATTCTGTGCATTCTCTTCACCACATGTTTCTTTTTTTTGCAATGAGCACTATTTAAAAAGGGAAAGGGTACAAAACTTAATTGGTAATGTGAAGATTCATTACATATTTTCTCATGTTTTTTTCGATTTTTGGTTTTACGACTGATCTCATCAATTAAATTGCCAGGTCTCTTAAACTCCTGTATTCAAAAACAAAAAAAAATAAACTGATACCAAACTCATTAGAATATAGTTCTGCGACCCCGATCAAAGCGAAAAACCAACAAAATGTAAACGAAAAGAATAGATAAACGAGAATGGCAGATAGTAAAAAGATAATATGTAAGAAAAATATAAGTAAAGCACAGCTTAAAGAACATAAAAGAAATGAATAAGTATTTAATGTAGCAAAGCATTGTTGTTCCTGTTAGTTTTTATTTTAATGCTACCGTGACTACAACCCGACGATCCAGAGAAAAATGAGAAAGACAGGAGGAATCATCTTAGTGATTAAAGAATTGAGAACAATTATTTGTGTTCGGCACTGGAAGAAATACGTTGTTTTGTTTCTACTATTTAATTTTGTTTCATCTTAATCTTTTCGTTCCATAAGCGATAATATGAAAAGAAACAAATCGTTTACATAGTTGAGAAAGAATATGAATTGAATTTGCTGTGATTTTATTTTTTGTTTTATCTTTTTTTTAATTTTTTGTATTCGAAGTGGAAAAACATGTCACACACAACACTTTTAGCTGTTGCATCGCAAAACCGCCATAAATGTTGCATGGTGTATACAATCTCCTGATTATTATTTTAAAACATATATTTATGTGTGGCTATAAAAGTTTAGTTGAATGTCAATAGGGAAACTAGAACTGCCCAAACTACTACTTTCTAGTGAAAATGTATAGTCAGCGTTTGAAATCAAACTTAGCAGAAATCGTTTGGAATGAAAAGCAAAAAAAAAATCGTTAACAAATATTATACAAACGAAAGCATATTTATTTCAACTAAAATACATTATAAAGTGAGCCTGTTTTTCTACTGCTAAATCAAAGCACCTTTAAATATTAATTTCAATCAGTGTGGGCTTTGAAGCATGGCAGAATGATAAGAAACATACACACCCGTGAGAGGATGATATTTACTGATTTTGCTGCTGAAGATCTCATTCAGTAACTTTTCTCACATTTGTCGCACTGTACCGTTTTTTTCTTCTTCTTAATAGATATATCTGTATTAAACAGAAGCGAATCTGTATTAAACAGAGAAATTCGAAATGTTATTTTATGATTATGTGTCATTGGAAACGAAATGAAATTATAATGTGACGGAAAAGAAAATGAAATTTATTCGTAACATCGGAAACATTGCATTATATGGTAAAAAATCCAACGACAGCTGCGATGTTTTGAATCTGTGTTCTTCGTCATCGAGGTTATAAAACTAAAATTTGCACTAGACGTGTTATTTTTCGTAAAACTATGTGTATGTGGAGTGTATATGTGTACATGCGTGTACCTATTCATGCACTATGCACTAACGATGGAGCTGCTAATGAAAATGGAAGGACAGGACCACGCCGTTTTCCTTTGCTTCAGGGAAATTAGTGCTGGCAAAGCTAAACGACAACAGCAACAATGCTCTTTTGTGTGCACGTGTCGTCATTAAAAATCTCGCCAATACGACACCGTTAATAAAATATCATTAATTTTTCCAATAGCTAGTCAAAATTTTCAAAATATATTTATGTTCGTAGATTATCGGATTAATCGAATAACAAATTGCAGCATTCGCATTTTCAATAAATGCATATCGTAACACTATAGTGTATTTCTAAGACTAAATTACATGGAAAGAAAATCGGATGGAAAATCTACAACCATGCTGTTTCGAAAATTGCAGCTTATTGACGAGGCTTTTGTAGTTCAATTTATTAACAACCTTTATAGCCGAATGTTTTCTTTGGTGATACGTTCAGGACGTACATACCAGAATTACGAATTTAAACAAAATAAACTTGCTTGTCATTGAGCTAGAATCATTGGTTTAATCGTCGATTTATTCTTCCAACTAATAGTATTACGTAATAATAACGTATTTGCTTGTGTTGAACGAAGGTTTTTTTAAATACTAAAGTTTTCTTACTAAACAACCAACAATATCTGAGCATACAGTACTCAAATATTGTACAGAATAAATCATAATTATTGCCTTGAAATTCACCAAATATAGATTATAATAATGCAACACGAATTTTTCATGTTGTATGCAAACGGACGTGTTTTTTTTCTTATCTTGAATCTAGCTCTGCTTGGCATTTTAATGTTTCTTCACCATGTTTTAACGAATGCTATATTTCCGAATTTTAAGAAACAGGCACAGCGAAAATGTTACCATTTCGCAGGCTCTTCATCACTATCCATTCTGCTATTTGTCTTTGTACAACTGGTTTAATTCATTAATACGGCCCCGTCCGTTCCTTTAAGATTAAAAGAAAAACTAGTTTCATTTGCTACAACTGATACTTTACGTTTTAAAGAGCCACAAAAACTACAATGTTACAAGCTTCTACACTGCTTTTGTAAACGACTCCAGTTGTAGGCAGCAACATCTGCATAAATGCAATTGTTACAATTTTCAAACAACATAGGTAAGGAAACAGAAACTCAGTGCTCAGTATACCTTAACAACGATAAATTCGTAACACGAGGTCGACGATCCGGCTGTTGCTTATGAACAGTTTCTCTGTGTTCACTCGAAATTTGCCTTGGCTCCACCTTTTCAGAGACTTGGATTGTATGTGCATGAATTGAAAATTATAGAGTCGCCATTTGTGCCATTTATATTTTCTCAATATTTGGTGTTCGCATTTTCGCCAGTTTCGAGTTTTTTTTTCTATTAATCAAACGTTAATTTAAAAAGGGTTTCCAAACATGTTTTATTGAACGTGTATAAAAACTAAAGATTATGTTCCACACCCAATCGGAGACTAGCACAGCATAGTGTATTTGAAATGAGAAGGAAAATTTGAACATGAAAAAATTTTCATTTTCATTTCATACCAGAGCGTTGAAACTATTCCGCGAATAAGAACACAGGTTTATGAAGTATTTATTCGTTTCAAACATCCCACCAAATGAAACATTGGATAATTACTTGAACATTGAATAATCAAACACAACCCACTCAAATGCAATCCAGATCAGACAAAATTTTTCCATAGTATACAATTTGATGTTTGCAGTTGTTATATACATAAACAAATGTACCATTCAACTGCGGGTGAGCACAACTATTTTTGAATAGTCAAAAGTATTATATAATTTACTACCATTAAAATTGATAATTGATGTTAGAACATTGATGTTTTACGTCAAAACTGAGTTTATCCAGTCTGAGTTTATCAAAACTGAGCACTCCTTGAGTTTGCATTTATTAATGGTTTAAGCAAAATCAAAATCCAGTTGAATTCGCAACAACAGCTTTCTTCATCAACTGAACTTGCCGACAAATGTACCAATGTAAAAGTGAAAGTTTGTGAAAAGAAATGCAGTTTGAACCAAGAATGTATTTTTTATGAAAATTTCAGATATGATTAAGTTCATCTGCTAGATGTTGCGTCTTTCATGTGTTCCTTTTACTTTTAGTAAAGCTAACTTGATACTATGAACAAATCCTAACTCGGTCAACGGTTACTACTTTGCCTTAAGAAGCAAGAAAAAATCGGTTCAAGACATGCAATTGAGTTGCATTTTGAGAACTCAACATAGTATTTTAGTAAAGATGATTTCTTGGTGTTCAAATTGTTGTATTGTCAGAATACCAGTTCGAAAATGTTTCGCCTTGAAATCGAATAATCGAAGCGGCCTAGATTGATGAACAACGGATTGATAGATCTTTGCATTCTACAACAGTTGGACAATATTGTAATATATGGTGAGAAGATTTTTTGAATATTTGTTCGATTCATTATAAAAACCTCATTTTTTATCAATAAATCTTTCTGTACTAAATAAATAGCTAACATTGTTCCACTTGAAACCCGTTCTTTTCACTAAACACACATAGAATCATAGAATTTCTACTAAATCAATTAAAACCTTACGCACGTCATTTAACTGTTGCTAGACCTTAATCTAACTTCTTCTTATCTTGCTACAACCGCCGAGAGGTCTTGGCCTGCACCAGAGATAATGTTTATCTCTGTTACCTTCTGTAACGATGTGTTATTACGGGCCGAGTTGTTGGCCCCGCGCCAACCCCCATGTCACGCTGGTATCGGGAATCGAACCCATTGCCAGCTGCGTAACAACCGGTCCCGGGATTCGAATTTAAGCGCCTGCTGCCAAACAAATACGAGCGTTACCGGTTGCTCTATCAACGGGGGCAACCAACTAAGCGACCAATAAGATGTGACGGTTGATGGTGGAGGGAAATAATTATTAAAATCAAATAAAAAATAACATTTACATGAAAAATACCCCCAAATATTTTATGGCTGATCATGAAAACATATTACTGTAGCAGGGAATTGGAGAATCACCCTTGAGCCTATTATTTTATTTATTCCCCCCCCCCCCCCCACCTATATTTAACCCATTTTCTTTGATACTCCGAATTAAAAGGAGCACAGTCTGGTTCTAATAGCATACACGCGTCGACACCCACATCTTACAGCACTAATCGTTAAAACTATGATGGATACGTCATATGAATATACAGCTGCAGAATTGCGTTCGCAAATGTACATGTATGTATAAATCTTTTGTTTACTAATCGTTAGAAACATATCCCTACTTATCTTTAATATGAAATGAAAGTAAACGAAATAGAAAGAAAGTGGTCAATCGGATTTCCAGGGATTATTTGCATTCGCGAGGCACAACAATCGCAATTTCCCTATCCTCCTTCTCTAATTTTCACACACTCTCTGATGCTATTTTCGGTGGTAGTTCATTACTGGTGGCACTTCCCAAGCTCGTCGTATTAGTAGTGGTAGCCACAAAAAATTGTCGTGCTGTCGGAAAGCGGGTGTATTGGGATAAACGTTCGAGCACACAGGACGATGATAGACGCGCTTCCGCATCGTGATCCCAGCAGTCTTCCATAGTTTCACAAATTGCATTTAGTCCCTATAAAAAGAAGATAATCATTGGCAATTCGGTAAAAAATCGAACACAGAAAAATTAGGGAAAATAATAAACAATTAATTTTATGGATTATTCTACTATCAGCGTTTAAATGATGTAGAAAGCTCGAAGAAGATGGTATACTTGGACTTACCGAGTGATTACGCCAAGCATCGAAAATACGCGGGCGTAGCTTCTTCATTACGACGTTTTCCTGCATTTCCTCAAGCGTCGGATGTGGTCCGAGTTCAGCCTCGAAAGGTAAGCGATATTCGTCTACGGGACCACCGTGAACAGTGCATCGCGACACCAGCTCCCAGAGAACGAGACCACATGCATACACATCTATGCGTAGGAATGCATCACGTGTGAAGTTGATCGCACCCTCGAGCACCTCGGGTGCCATGTAGCGACGTGTTCCGACCTGACCGTGTGTATCACCGCACGATTTACCTGAGAAGCAAGAAATGTTTTATAAATTGTGGCTCCATCATAACCGTAACTAACTAACCGGTGTTCAAACTTTATCGATTAAAAAGACTTGCTTGGCTTACCTGGATTAAACACAAGTGCCAGTCCGAAGTCGGCTATGCAGGCCGTCAAATCCGCCTTGAGTAATACGTTTTTACTCTTAAAGTCCCGGTGGGCAATGGAAGGCTTGAGACCTTCAGTCCGCGTACCTTGGAATTCCTCATGCAGGTGTGTTAAACCTCTTGCCATCGTACTGGCGATCTTACACAGGTCGTTCCAGGAAACAGTGTGTGATTTGAGAAAATCGCAGAGCGAACCATTTTCACAGTAGGCTGTGATTAACCAAAAATCAGTGCTTGCTACATCCGATCGCTTCTCGCATCCAATAAATTCTAGAATATTCGGATGGTTCATGCGTGGAAGCTATATATATAGTAACACAAGGAGGGAAGATGGTTAATTAATAATATAAAAAAAAAACAAGAATGATGTTTATGGGCGGATAAAAAAGGTGTATCTGTTACCTTGAAAATCTCCTGTTCCGTTAGCCACGATTGACGCTCCTGCATAGGAAAAATTTTCACTGCTACCTCCTGAGTGTTAAGTTGTGCTCGCCACACAACCCCGAAACGACCTTGTGCTTTGATGTCCTTCAAATCGATCGGACGATGTGAGATGTTCGTCGACGAACTTGATACATCTGGTTCAACCTACGAAACAAATAATCAGTAGGAAACAACAAATATATAGTCATTGTTCGAGAGGTTTTAGGAGAAAATAAACTTACCGTGGGAATTTCGTTAAACATCGCTTGTTTCTGGTGAGTGACATAGTAAATAAGCAACGCGGCGAGGGCAATCACTGAAGAAGCCAACCCGATTACTATAAAAATGACCATATTTGTGTCCTTATTGGCTGCCTGCATTACTTCTGGTGCTTTTGTTGCCACTGGCACCCAACGATGTTCTTTATTGCACATACTGCCTCGACAACAGCAGTAATTTAGGTTCTTTTTAATATCTGTCGTCGTATCGATGCACTCAGTATTGTTGCATTCACTAGGATTGGTGAAGCAACCTTTCATAGTTACATTAACTTCGTCTGCCGGAAAGAAAATATATTGCTATTAATATACAGACGCTCTTCATTTGGATAGTTACATTTTGACACGCACTGGTCACATTGCTGGTCGTCCACACTACAAAGCAACCTACTGGACGATCTGGTTCGGACTCTTCACAAACGTCTATTCCCTCCTTGCACTCGCCATCCTTGCATTGATAGGAGACACATCGGAGACTACCGTCAGCGACTCGTGCCCGGCTCAGGGAACCTTTCATGATCATCAGCACTGGAAAAACGCAGTGTTGGAAAATACTGTTTATAGTTGATGATCTCATAAAGCCCGAACCGATCGTATGCCGCATATATTTGACGCGTATGCGTGCAAAAACTCGAGCAGATAGGCTTTAAGAATGTAGTTTCCTTTTTCTGGTATACGAACATACTTACATGACCAGTAAAAAAGAATGTTCACCAAGCCTCGCATCCTGAAGACGTTAAACTGTGCTACTTGCTCTTTTAAGTAGCTACGCTGGTGCTGTAGCAAATGCTGGACTATGTGTTTTTTTCAAGCTTTTCTCTCTGTCTCGCTCTTGTGTTCACGTTGTCTCTCTTCACCGATAGTTTTTATACAATAAGAGAGGCTTTGAGACCTGGGGATTTAGGGTTTTTTACGTCTATGTAAGTTCCATATTTAACACTCTCGCGATCAGTTCATACGCTGTTTACACTAGTCTGTCGAGCAACATAATCATCTGTTTAGACGCAACACTCAACTGCAGACGATGATGGTGATCTTAACATCCGGTCTAGTTCTATGATCTCCTAAGACAGATCCAAGCGTGAGGAAGTGTTTCGTCTTACAGATGCTGTACAATGCGCACATATGATGGATTAAACCTTTCGCACCAGGATTTGATACTTTCGCCTGCGATTTACGATGATAATGAGCAGCCAACTCCTAGCAGTTTGCCAGTTTCTGCCGTATTACTTTACTGACAAGACAGCAAATGTTTCTCGGAAAAATACAAAAGATGCAACCAGTACAATGCGAACCCTACGCTTCAGAGACAAACTGCTGCGCTAAATGCCATTTATTAGATTTCTTTACCCGGAGATCTGCTATAATAACGTAGCTATAAGTCACTGTTACGGCATTTTGAAGACGCACTGGTGTGGACCATATGACGTACGAGTATATTATAGCAACAATTGGAAAATAGCTCATTCAAAACAATAATAGTTGCCCGGCTGCACCACCGCAACTATTCTTTAGAAACACTACACCGCCGTATCATGGCTAGAGAGAGCTAGAGCAAAAGCATGTATGTGGCTGCTGAAAACATTAAATAACAATTAACAAAGTAAACAAATGCCTTTGCCATCACCAACAAAGCGATGGGTGTCAGCATCAAATTCTAAATAATATAATGGAATCCTCCAAAATAACACCGCGTGCCTAACAAACTATCCCAGGAAAATGCATCGAAAGAAGTGCAACCCTGAAAAGATAAATTCAAATAATTGCTTGTCAATTGCGATCATTCGCAACCATGTAAACGCAACGTAAAAGTTTATGGCGTTTCATGTACAAATTGACAGATTTTTTATAGCAAGATGACGTTTGAGTATGTATAGCAAAATACGTACAAAAGGAAAACAAATTCCTGTCTTTTGGGCTATGAATAGCATCTGTTGTTTTGTTTGTTTTTTTTGCATTATAGAGACTTTGAGCTGCAATAGCCTAACATTCGTCTCTAAATAGCATAACTCAAAATCGTAAATTGTGAGATCTTATCTCAAAATCGTACAACGATTTATACTTGAAAATGTCTTACTTGAAGTCAGTTTTCAAAACCGGTTGTTTGCTGAAAGTTCTCTCATCTAAACGCTTGCTAGTGGAACATTTGGAAATGCTTGAACTGTGTGTTAACAGCGACCTGCGTGTCAATTATCTTTACAATTGTTTACAAAGCCGTTTAGCTTTTACAGTTGTTAGTTGCGGGTGTCTTGTTTCAGCTCTTTTAACATTCTAGTAAGTTCACAACAATGTAAAAAAGTATACCTTTAATATGTTATTGCAAACCCTTCAGTTCCAGCGGTAACCGTTACGCACTTGCTTTGACCGCTTCAGCGTTTGCAACTTGTCTGCACACAAAGTGGATCTACTCTCTAAAACTGAACAAGATTGACGAATTAATTAAAGTCGTCGAAAAATTCGAGGATGTCATGAAACGAAACATTATCTTCATAGCTGAATTAAATCAATGCGATCAAAATCGAAGTTCATATTGGCGACGGTAAGAGCATATACTACGTTATTTTATTAAAATCTAGGCCATTTATTTTAATTATTGCGCTATTGATAATGTACTTAAGGGGTCAAAAACACCCCCCGAAACAGCACAACATTACTAAAAGCAACAGAGAATAAAATTGTGTCTGGTGCAGGCCAAGACCTTTCGGCGATTGTAGCCGGATAAGAATAAAAAGTAGTACAAGAAGTAGTATTAGCATGTAGTATTGAGGGTCTCTTTTAAATTTAGTTTTTCTTTGTAATAAATTCACGCACCGTTCTAATGTTACTTATTTTGCTTTTTCAGTACGATGAATGAAAATGAAGTTTTTCAGAATTGCTTGCAGAGCTGTAAGCTTGTGATCGTCGAGCTGCACCGATATGTACAATCTATAGAAAATAAAACTAAATTGCATGAAAAATTTATACAGTGGTATGAACCGTTAGAGTCGCTAGAGAATTTGGGACTTTCGAGAGACAGCTTATCAACTCACTATCAGATAAAGGTAATTATGATTTAATTTGTATATTACATCTGAGCTATAAACAAATTTCTCTTTTTTTGCTTTAGACGTTTTACACCATTTTCTTATACGTTCAATCAGCTTGCTTGCTACGGTTGGCTCTCGCCTGTGCTAGTGACGCAGATCTCAGCCACATTGAGGTCGAGCGGAAACAACTAATTTGTGCAATAGGTCGAGCAACAACAAAGGGCAAGAAATATTTGTTGCTCAATAATGGCTCAGAAATGAGCCAAAAAATATACTACAATAAAGATCTAGTCCCAGCAGAACTTTTGTCAATAAACCATCAATCAATGATGCTATCGGCCAAATTAACAATTGCTGCCAAACAGATAGCTCACGTGGATGGTGAGCTAAGCGAGATCGCCTCTACGTTTTCCGGTGATTGCGAACGGTTACGGATAGCTGAGCAACATGTCACAGATATTGGAGCTGGTTTGCTAGCCCGTTGCGACGAAATTCAACGATTGCTCATTAGCCTAAGAAAAGTGCTGAAACGGGATGTAGAGAAGGAAAATTTTGCCTCGACACAGTCATCGGATGGAAGTGACCAATTAACAAACGATGAAACGCATTGCTCCGGTCGGGAGGAGGCAAATATCGTTGAGCAAGCAGGGGACGAGTTTTTCATTTGTCACCATAACGAAGCCGGAGAGGAAACATCTGTTGAGTTAGGCCCCATGGCCCTCTATGAAGAGGAATGGATCGATAGGAAATTAATAAAACACCAGTTTGGACCGGTGCTGAAGCAGTTGCGGGAAAAGTTACAACCGATTGAACAATCGTTTAAATTACGTGAGCAGCAAGCCTTGAAGTTGAAAGGCCTTAACGTGCTACCAGAAGAGTCGGGAAGTCCAGAATTATTTAAAAAAGGCAATAGGTTAGAGTATGAGGAGAGTACGGGATCGTCTGACGATGAGGTCCCGCAAAGGCGTGCGAAACGTTACCAAGAAAATTATGAGAAGGATCGGGAGTTTCTAGCGAGCAAACCACAAATCAATCTGATTTTAAATCATCCGATCAATATGCAGCACGACGAACAAATACTGGAGTGAATATAAACGAACTAATCTTCTCTAAAAAGTGCTTCAATGCTCGGCTTTGATTTTAATTGTATTTATTTTCTTTTCATTTTCATTAAATTTGAATCGTTCCATTTATAAATACGTTTCCAGTCTGTACCTGTATCCTATTCCAGTGTGCCTGTTCCATTTTTTTTTGTGTGGATGTTGTGTTCAGGAAAACTACATGTTCATTATGCTTCGCGTTCTCTAGCGTTCAATACGTCACGTGTTGCTTCAAATGCTGGTTAATAGAGCTCTTTGTTTATTATTATTATTATTATTATTGTTATATTATATTACAGCACACCAGTGGAACTCATAAGTCACTGTGGGTGAGTTTTCTGCAGCTCGCATTGACCTGATCGAAATAATTAACTAATTTAATGAAGGGAAAGATCAAAAGGTACAGATGTTAGCGAATAATGTGTTGACTAAATTACATGTTTATTTAAATATTTTTCTCACACATGTACAATTGTAACATACATACATACAAATTGGTTGAAAGCGATTGTAATTGGAAAGTGACACTCGTTGCTAGGGCCGTTTGACCGTCCGAAGCTACTATCTCTTCTGTGTAAAGTTTGGTAACATGATTTGTTACCAAACTTTAACATGCTTTTTAGCCCAGTTCAGATGAGAGTATCTCAGCGCATTGCAATATTATTGGTAAATAAAACTTGTTTCTAGTTTTCATATGAAGTTACAAATGCGTTTATTTTAATCCACATACTAAAAAAAACAGCATCACATGTTGGCGTACACGTGTCCGTGGGCATTATATGCGCATTCTTCTACACGGTGCATATAGTGGCATATGGGAGAGGGAGAGATTTACCAGTTAGTGATCGGTGATGTTTGTATTTGTATTAATCAATAGATAAAGGCTTAAGGCATGCCAAGAGTGCGATTTTACCGATTTGTGACCACAGATTTTATGCTGCTTTATGCGAAACAGAGGAATCAGTACGCGAAGTAAGTAACAAATAATGAGAAAAAAGGATCACCATTGTAACGATCTAACACCAAGTGAGAGAGTAAATAACAGATAGAAAATATGCACAACAAAAATCAAACAACATACACATACACATAGGATAAAGCAGAGTATGTGGGGTGATCGGTTAGCGTTAGGCCGCCGGTTGGGTCCTTATAGCTTCGGCCAAGCGTAAACCGTTGGCTGCGCAGATTTGTAGCTGGCATCGTACATTTGCGACCGAACGAAGGCTTCCTTGTCCTTCGGTTCTGGCTTCGTGCACGCCAGTCCCTGTTCGTACGCGTACTCCATGATGTGGGTCGCTATGGAGATCGAGCAATTTTTTATGTTTTCGAGCGGCGGGTAGAGGCTGCCGCGCTCCAAATCCTCGTCAGTCACGATATCGGCCAGTCGCTGGGCCGACAATAGGAAAATCTCCTCGGGAATGGTGGCAGCCGCCGCACACAGCACACCAAGGGCCACGCCCGGAAAGATGTACGAGTTGTTACCCTGGCCTGGATAGAACGTGCGTCCACCGTAGGTGACTGGTGCGAACGGCGATCCGGATGCGAAAACTGCTCGCCCATCCGTGTTCTCGTACGCTTGCTCCGCCGTACACTCCGCCTTGCTGGTCGGGTTTGACAGGGCGAAAATGACCGGTCGTTCGTTGCAGTCTGCCATCGCACGCAGAATGGTTGGCGTGAACGCACCGGCAATGGCTGCCGCCCCGATCAGTATCGTTGGCCGCAGCGCAATCACCGCCTCGTGCAGCGTGTCAATCGGCTCGTGTTCGTGGGCGAAGTGGTGCTTGTGACCACTGATACCGCCAGCCGGCCGGTCCTTCACGATCAACCCCTTGCTGTCGACCAGCCAGATACGCTGGCGGGCCTCCTCCTCTCTCAGGCCATCGCTGCACATCGCCATCACGCACAGCTCGGCAATGCCGAGTGCAGCCTCGCCGGCACCCTGAAACAGCATTCGATTGTCGGACAGCTTGGTTCGGGTGATGCGCAGCGACGCAAACAACCCGGCCACGGCTACCGATGCCGTGCCTTGGATGTCGTCGTTGAAAGTGCAATAATCGTTGCGATACTGGTCGAGAAAGCGGAACGCGTTCGCGTTGGCAAAATCTTCAAACTGAATCAAACAGTTGCGTCCGAAGCGGCGCACTGCCGCCTCCATGAACTCCTGTACCAGGGCGTCGTAGACGGGGCCGGTGACGCGCCGATGGCGCAACCCAATATACAGGGGATCGTCGAGAATGGACTGCGTATTGGTGCCGACGTCGAGGGTCACCGGCAGACACTGGCTCGGCTTGATGCCGGCGAGCGCCGTGTAGAGCGCTAGCTTGCCAACCGGTATGCCCATCCCGTTTGCACCGAGATCGCCGAGCCCGAGGATGCGCTCGCCGTCTGTCACGACGATCGCGCGGACGTCCGATTCTGGCCAGTTCTTCAACACCTCGTACACGTGGCCGCGATCGTTGATCGTGATGTACATGCCCTTCGGCTGTTGGTACACAAGGCTGTAGCGCTGGCAGGCGAGTCCTACCGTTGGCGTGTAGACGAGCGGCATCATCTCGCCGATGTTGGACGCGAGCACGCGGTAAAACAGGCGTTCGTTGCGATCGAGCAGCCCCATCAGGTAGATGTATTTGTCCAGTGGAGCCTCATAGTGTCGCAACAGCTCGAGGCAGTGCTGCAACTGGGCGTTCTCCGTGCGTACGACGGCCGGCAACAGACCGTGAATGCCGAGCGCCTGCCGCTCCTCGATGCTGAACGACAGTCCCTACGGGGCGAATGAAAGGGGGGTTGAATCATTAGTTTTCTTTCAAACATTGCGCGGCCGACGGTCCGTCATTCCGCTGACCCTACACTAGATTAATTACATCTTTCAATAATTCATTTTCGCATACTGAGTCAATAAATTTAGAAACGCAAGTTCAGATCAGACAAGCAATAGCAACGTCACAGAATACGCCCTACATCGAGCATTGAAAGTTAGAAAGAGCCGCCAATCTATTGAACATCAAACAAACAAACGGCCTGGTCGTGGCGGAATAGATTTTTGTCCAATGTCCGAACCGATTTTTCAAATCCGGAGTAATACTCCCCTTTTGCGTGTTTTTGAATGTGTGGGAGAGGCGCAGGCCGAGATCGCAACAAAGGCGAACCAGATGCAGCACTCATGCAGCGAAATGTTTCTTCAACATTAATAAAATAAAAACTATAAAAAGTGAGTGGGTCAAACAACGCCTGGTGATCTTCTAATAATTTTGTTTTCTCATCAACGATTTGCTGTCGCTTGCCGCCAACACCTGCAGTAGATTGGCAACGGTCACCAGAAGGGCATACCCGCCAATACTTCTGTGTTAAAGGAGGGGGAGGGGGGAGGGAAAGAGAGACAGCGAGAGAGAGAAGCGAGCGAGGTTTGCTCTATTTTGCGCTTCAATTGATATCCATTCATACGATTTCGACATCAAAGACAAAGACGGTGTGCTTGGAGGGGGAGGGGTTTGAGGGGTTTTCAAGTGGTGCGAACACATACGACCGCCATACTGACGTAGGCAGCAGCAAATGCCATTTCAAGGATTTTCGATGGGTGAAAGGATGGGTGCCGGATGGCTTGAGAGGACATGCATTCGTCGGCTCCGGGTTGTGGCGTGATGGCAGGCGTCAGAGCGTCGGTAACAATCGCACTTCGAGGACTTTACAAATTTTTATCCAAAAGAATTTCAAGAGCTACTGGGCGTAGCTACTACTTAGCTCCTTGGCGCACTGAGAGGCAGCGCCAAGGTGACTGTTTTTACCTCGTCTCACGTTCGAGGACTATTTGTTATGACGTGCTTCAAAAAAAAGTTGGGTACCAACCGCTCACCCGCCCCTTTGAAAGGCAGCGCTTGAGGTGTTGTAATTTGTTCCAGAGTTCGAGTCACACAGGGCAACGCTGCTGCTGACGTATTCCGGCTGGGAAATCCGGCCGGACACACAGTTGCGCTGATTCACGGTGCCCCTCAGTTAGCAAGAAAAACACGTGACTACACGCGGCGGCACTGAGACAGCGAGGTGGCTCTTTAAAGCGAAGGGCCTTCATGCTAAAGGCGGAACCAATCTAGCCCCAGCCAATCCCCCCGCATCTCGTCTCACTCGCTGCCGTTTTGAGCCGATCGGGGGCCGCAGGAAACGCGGTTTTTTGTCTTGGCCGTCGCGGCGTAGGTGACCTCTGTGAGCCACAAAGGTCACAACAAAACCACCCACAGGCCCCGAGGAAGCATAGAGGGCATTGCGCGCGCCATTTACTTGCTCCAAAGAGTAACGCGGCATAACAAATGGCCACCAGCGCGCCACGGCCACACAGGATGACGGCAAACACGTTTCGGAATCAACAGGAAGTAAAGATTCCTCCTGCTACGGACTCGCAACGCTGTCAGCTGTGAACGGTATACGGTGCGCCATACGAACCTTATTGAACTTTCCATGACGGAGTCGATCGAAACCAGCGATTGACCCCGGGATCTCGCCATCCGACGCGGTCGGCCACTGCCCGAGGCGGTCGGGGTTGAACGGTGCTTGGGTGCTGCTCATCCCGTTGCTTGTTGGGGCCGCTGGTGGTTCGGGTGACCTGACCTGACTCTTGGGACTTGGGATTCGGCTCGCGATGGTCGCCGCTGTTACCGGAGCTGCTGCTGGTGGCGATTGGCGTGCAAACGAGGAGCACCCGTTCGTCGGCTCGATACGGCGCGAATCCGGTTCACGACGAATAGGCTGTTGCTGAAACTTCCTTTCACGATGCTGCTGCTGCTGCACGCTCAACAGCTCATTGCCAACTGGCCGTTGTGACGGTTCCGTGCCTCGGTTTTCGTTCACCGCCAGCGGTGATTTGCTGGTATCCACCTCAGTCTGATATCTACCGCCGCCGCTGCTGCCACTGTTGCTGTAAAAACAAACGTATAGGAGCCGTAAGCCGAAGCCGTTTTATCGACATCGCCATCGCCATCGACACGCATTGAATCGTGTACAACGACACAGACCACAGGTAGACCACAATGTCAGAGGGACACACAGCACCACTAAAAGCACCTCCACTTACGGCGGCGTGTATTAATCAGGTCGACGTTCCCGATACTTTGCGAAAATGCTCGTGCCAAGACTTCGACCGCTCCTTTCCTCTCGGGCGAAGGCCAAACAAATGTTTTCCCGAAAAAAGAGCAAACCCCCAAAAATTACTCGCCGTCACGCCGTCGGGTGTATACCGTCCTGTCTGCTCATGTGCAGTTCGGGTCTGGCCCCTCGGTGGTTCGGTATCGGTCGATAGCGGGCCACACCACCACCACGTGCGCGGACCCGCGAAAACAAACACCAGCCCAACCGTTATCATATGATCGGCCGTACGTACGTACGTACGTTCGCGCGGTTCTGCGCTTGAGCGCTTCGTAACCAGCGGTGTCGTCAGCCGGGCGTCGGCGAAGATATTATGGACTCGCGCGATTGTCGCGTCAAAAGGGTGACCCCGAAGGGCACAAGCGTGTCCTCCCCGGCACGCCGGCGTTGCCGAATTCCGTTCCACCCGATACGATGCCAAAACAAACAGAAGGATTAGGCGCTGTCAGGCTACTGGAGGTCAGGTTTGGGGAGTCGAGACACAGAGCTAGATTAAGATAAAGTGTGCTAGGAAAACAGCATCCTGCTATCATTAACCCCTTGAACCCGTATCAATTCTAGCAATTTCGGCCGAGTACTCTAGCTGAGTGTTGGAGCGGAAACACTGGGAACGGCGAACCTTGAGTACCTAGAAATTTGCTGGAAATGTTCCGACCATCAAACTTCCACAACAGCACCAAGTATACCAAGGGAAATTCTCCGAAACGAATGTTTGGTTTAATAAACTGCGGCTGGGGTAGGTTCAGGGCACCAGAGTGTGTGATGAAAAAATAGCCGTGACTGTATGGGGAATTTGGCGAAATTGCCGAA